>NC_133771.1:185780222-185783373 GCF_003597395.2 Chelonoidis abingdonii | reverse complement strand
GCCCAGGTCCCTCCCTCTCCACTCCCCTCCTCCAAGGACACTAGGGGAGTGATTAAGAACTGGTTCAGAGGCAAGCAATATCGCCCTGAACCTACCCCAGAGAAGAGAGAGCGCGAGACCCAGAGAACAATACCGGCAATTTGCCACAGGAGGTAATATCACCTCCCTACTTCTACTTGATATTCCCCTGAATATGCAGCCATGCGTTCACCTTCTTAACTACAGCATCACACTGACAGCTCATGTTCAATTGGTTGTCTACTATTAGCATTAATTATACTACCATCCTTTAACTTTTTTACTGATTGCATTCCATAATACCCTATCCATGAATTTACCTGTGCTCGGTATCTGGCTTGCTGGCCTAAGTCATCCCATTTACCACTTTTAAGTTATTGATATGGCTATAGCTGTTTTCCAGTCATGTGAAACTTCTCCATTGTTCCAAGATTGTTAAAATATCAATACTAATAATTCAGTGAGCTCCTTACCTGATCCTTGTAATACTTTTGTGTGCAAGTTACCTAGTCTTGCAGATTTAAAACATTTAATTCTAATAGTTGCTCTTTAACATCCTCCCTAGTTACTGATGGAGTAGAGAGGATTTTATGGTCACTGTAAGATATGAATACATTATCAACTGGAAACACAGCAGATTTCAATCAGGTGATTACACCAGTTTATGCCAGTGTTGGAAAGTCCACCACACAGAGATTGTGACAGTAGAAAAGAATGGCAACCTCTCCTTTTCTACATATGCCCAGTCTGGCTCTGGGAGATGTATTTTACACCACAGTGAGCTACCCTATGTGAATCTGGCCCAAAGCTTTTGGAAATCTTGGAATGACCAATCTCTTAGGCTCTCTGTTTGTCTCCGGAAGAGATGACACCCCCACTTAACCCCCCTCACACGGGGTATGGAACTATTTTTTTTAATTTAATTTTTGTTGATGATCAGGACATAGTTCTTAATAAAATGAAACAAGATAAGGAATGGTTTGAATGAGCGAAATACCCTTTGATGCATGAGGGATAGTGGACAGTTTCTTCTTCTGCAGCCTGCCTCCTAGTGGACTTTCCACCATGGATTCTCTGTGCTTGAGATTAAAGTGGCAGACATCAGTGAAATGCTGGGCTGAATCCTGCCAGTCAAAAAGTGCAGTCGGGGTCAGTTAGACACTGTGGAATTTGTCCATTTTATTAATCTGAATGGTCCTCTGGGTCTAACTCACTCAGATTTATTATGTCTTCTTGTATTTCACATGAAATCTGTGTTTAGGAGTCAGAAAGTCTTGCCTATAATTTGCCTCTTTTAAGGTTATATTTCCTGTATTCTTATTTTTGGGATATGTGTTCAACTGTAGTTTGGGAACAAAGTCTCAGAAATTAATTAACTAATTTGTTTTATAAAACACCTCTGTGAGTATGTTGTTTTGATTTAGGAATTTCTGTCACTATTAGTCAAATGAGATATTTTTCCCTGTAATTGTCTTGAGACAGTGTCCAGTTCTGTTCCCATTTAGGTAAATGATATGATGCCTACTGAGTTGAATGAGAATAGCATCTGGTCCTTAATTACCTGTTAGAAATCTTCAAGATAGCACCATGCACTTTTTGTGGAAGCTTCACAATAAGGTCTGCATGCACCTTGTGTAAACTGTAAATGTGAGGTCTTGTGTACACTAAAGCCTGCTCTAACAGTGTGTGGAAGCCTCAGATTTTTAATGTAATTTCTGCCCACTTTGAGGGCCTGTTACATAGCCAAGGTGGTGTAAAGTAGCCATCATGTAAGTGAGAATCAGGTCCCTGGAAATTTACGCCTTGGATCAGAATTAATGCTGACTTAGGCCACGCTGCCCCCAAAAGAGAACTTGTGGTCACAGAAATTTGAAGTGAAACCAGTGCTGCTGACACTTCAGTGTCCAGCATATCTTTTTAGCAAAGCATTTCATGTTTATTACTGAGGTTGTTCAGGCCATTGTTCCTAGGATACATAATAGAAATCTGGCTGAGACCTTCTGTCTCCTGAGTACAGTCTGAAGAAAAGATTTTGCCTGATCTATTTCAGTGGCCAGTTAAGTACATTCACTGAATAAAACAGAGAAAACTGTGTGGATTAGTGTTTTGTCAGTGAGCACTGAACTTCATATTCACCTGTAATGTTTATCTACAGAACAAAGTTTCTTTAATTTTATTCTGTTTTATACCTGACTTGCAAGTGATATTATTGCGTTCATGGTTTTGCCTGGTTACATTGATCAAAAATGTTACTTTCACGTTGCTGTCTTCCTTTTTTTTTTTTCTTTTAAAGAAATCAGTTGGAATAAATGTATTCTGCTATTTTGAGAAATTCTACTTGTCTTTAAGGGTTAAAGACGTTTTGAAATTTCCTTTTCATCGTACCTCATTGGTTTGTTTAGGGACCAAATCTGAGCTGCCTTTAAGAGAGTTAAATGTTGGCAGGAGATGTCCCCTGGAGTTAATCATTTCTCTTTATTGTGTTCATGCATTGGTGAGCTTGCTTATTTAATATATTTCCCAATGCAGTAAATATTACTCTAAACACAGATCTGACTGACTGGTAGAGAAAGGGGTGTGTCAGTAAAACATACCATTATACACATCCAGCAAAATCAGTAGTCTTTCAGATGACAAATGAAGGTAGTGGATTGAGAAGGGTGAAAGGAGGATGATGGCAGCATATTTTGACTGGGAGGTAGAATGAAATTTCCTTCACTTCTGCTTCAGAAGCTTGATCACGTTCTCAGTGAAGATGTTCACTTTCACTCTTTAAATTGGCCAAATTATCCTTTGTCATCTCTGAGTGTGGTAACCAGTGGTGCGTTTTCTGGTTGTTGGTTGGGGATGCACTGGTCCTCTGACTAGTTTGGATACATGTTTCAGCCAGAGATAGAATCATAGATTTTAAGGTCAGAAGGGACCATTATGATCATCTAGTCTGACCTCCTGCACAATGCAGGCCACAGAATCTCAGCCATCCACTTCTATAACAAACCCCTAACCTATGTCTGAGTTATTGAAGTCCTCAGATTGTGGTTTGAAGACCTCAAGCTGCAGAGAATCCTCCAGCAAGTGACCCATGCCCCATGCTGCAGAGGAAGGCGAAAAACCTCCAGGGCCTCTGCCAATC
>NC_133771.1:185655531-185779633 GCF_003597395.2 Chelonoidis abingdonii | reverse complement strand
TCTCAGCAATGCCTTGTATAATGGTACTAACACCTCCTTATCTTTGCTGGAAATACCTCGCCTGATGCATCCTAAAACCGCATTAGCTTTTTTAATAGCCATATCACGTTGGCAGCTCATAGTCATCCTGTGATCAACCAATACTCCGAGGTCCTTCTCCTCCTCTGTTACTTCCACACAGCAACATTATCCTTTTTAAAAATGAATTTTACAAGGGAAACAATTTAAAGAAAGAAGTAAATAAACCTATTCTCTCAAGGAAGAAATGCTTACCTCAGATTGAAAGGGATTCATGTGGGTCAGAACCTGAGATGAGGCTTAGCCCCTAAAACGGTGTGTGACCACAGATCATGAATTGTGTTTTTAATTTTGTCATCAGCGTTAAATCCCATCTGGAGAGCAAATACATAATATTGCCAGACGGAGAATGGAAATTGTAGATGACTGCACCTGTTTAGACTGAGTGGTTGAGAAACATTTTTTGCAGTTTCAGTAATATCTTTTTTCCCTGTCTGTGTTTTGCTTTGTAGCCCAAACCAACTAAGGGAAGGATGCGCATCCATTGTTTGGAGAATGTTGATAAAGCCCTCCAGTTTCTGAAAGAACAAAGAGTACATCTAGAAAACATGGGATCCCATGATATTGTGGATGGGAATCACAGGCTGACTCTTGGCCTTATTTGGACCATTATTCTGAGATTCCAGGTAAACAAATTACTTCTGAGTTCTACATGTTTATTCTCAGTGGGCCTGATCCTCCAAGTTACTGGGGACCTCCTGAGAAGTGCTAAGTGCCCCTGACTGACTTCAAGGAGAGCTGAGAGTACTTAGTACTCAGCAGGACATGCTCAGGAGCTTACTGAAATGGACAGCAGTTTGCATGATTGATGCCTAAGTAGCACTACTGATCCATAGCAGGAAGCGATTGAGAATTGTCAGCCTAGGTTTTCTGCTATAATTCAGATACTATTTTCTAAAACATCAGTAAATGCAAGGCACAGAGAACAAAATAAACTATTTTATTTTCATTATTAGAGTATTTCAGTATATGATGTGTAAACACTTAAAATCACTGGAAGTGATCTGCAGAGGTTTCACAGTTTAGTTGTAACCCATAGTGTAAATGTATAAAGCTTATTTCTCTTATCTTTCTACTCTTGACAGCCTCAAAGTTGTTTAAAATCTTAATATTTTTGCGTTTTATGGCTTTACTTAAAACCATGCAAACAATGAGTGGGAGTATTTTTGGTTCTTTGAATATGTATGAAATACAGGAGAAAAGTTCCCCTCTCAGTGGAGTAGAATGTAATTTTGAAAAGTAAATGTTTCTTTAACTTTTAAACTGGTCTGAACTAACCGTTAACTCACAGTTAACTTTTATGGCAGTCACAGTGCTATTCCCTTTTGTTGCTTATATGTAAGGAAAAGATTTATTGTAAAATTTCTGTGTTCTACAGCTATCCTGATACGAAGTCAGTGTAAAATATAACATTGCAGCATATCCAGAAAGTCTGATGTTTTCGAAGTAAAATATTTTTGGTTTACTTTGACTTTATGAGGCTAAAATCGTGAACTTGCCCGTAGGTAACCATCTTTATTTAAAAGTCAATAGTAGACTTCAGCATACTCGGTTGTGTTGCTTCTAAAGCCAAAACTCTGGTTTCACTGAACTTAGTGACAAAACCACATTGTCTTCTAAGTATCCAGGATCTGTCCCTAAGGTTTCCATCTCACAAGATGCTGAGTGCTGCCGGTAGGCATTGAGCGTCCTCAACTCCCACTGAAATGAGTTGAGAGTACTCAGAACATTGCAGGAAGCACAGAAAACCTCGCAAGATTAGGCCATATCTTTGTATAAAACAGGGTTTGTTTTGGCAATTTGAATGGGATGTTTCTGGTGAATTTTAAATTGTTTGTCGATGGAATTTTAAAAATATCTTATGGTAAGTTAAAGGCAAAAGAAGCTGTTCATCTTACTTTTCTTCAAAGTGAGTGATATAAATGATTTGTGCACTGCTGTTCTTCTGCGTTGCTGTTCCTTGGTTTTCTGTGTTGCTTTTGCTCTGGTATTAATTTATTTTATTTCTTTGGAAATGTGCATAATTGACTGAGAAATGACAAATTGATTTCATTAAAACTGATTTGTGACTTTTAGATCCAAGATATCAGTGTTGAAACTGAAGACAACAAAGAGAAGAAATCTGCTAAGGATGCTTTGCTCCTGTGGTGCCAGATGAAGACAGCTGGGTGAGTGTGGATTAAAAGATTATCTGAAAAACTCTTCTTAGAGCATTCTGAGTTTTCAGTGAAATTGTTTTAAATGTATAAACACATATCTTCCCTTAAGTGGATTGAACTAAGACAAGGTAATCAACGGAAATGGATGAATTAATATGAAAAGCTTATATTTACAAGTTAGTGAACTCTGGCTTACTTATTTTTCTTTCATGTGTTCGACTTGCTAAATATCAGAATCCGAGAATTCAGTAAAGGTTACTAGCTCAACACCCCCTTTCCATTCATATTGTGAGATTGTGATGACACTGAGGCATGTTTGTGACCAGATTTTTTTCACGTAATTTTTTTGTGAGGTCATTGATAGATACAATAACTAGCATTTTAACTGTTTCAGAAGCTTTGCCTCAAGTCTTCTGTGTTTTCAGTGGAATTTTGGGTCATTCTAAACAATGGTGTTCTGCTCATGGATCATTGGATTATTATTGTGAGATCGACAAGATTCTGTGGTATATAATCCTGGGCTGCTGTTTTGTTTTGGAAAATATACTAAGAACAAAAAGCTGTTTCCATGAAAGTCAGTGTCAATTTCTCTTTGATTTCAGTGGGAGCAGGCCAAAGTGTAGGTAGTTGAAAATCAGTGCAGTCCTTTTGAATTTGTTGAGTAGGGTGTTCCGTATCTTTGCCTAGAATATCTTTGGAACACAAAGAACTTTGAATCTGGCTCTCCTTTCAAGGCAGAATCTCAGAAGACTCTAACATCTGAATAATATAATTTGCCCTCTTTCTGGTTGTGAGGTGATTGTTGTGGGGTTGCATTTTGGGGTGGAGACGTCAGGGGTTGTTTTTTGGTGGATAGCATAAGCTGGGCAAAAGGATTTAATGAAACAAAGATGTTCATTGTAGTCTCAAGAGTGGTATAATTCTGAGGACCACAATTCTAGTCTTCTGAAAGTCCTTCTAACCTGCAGAAATAGTGTGTCGCTTTTTATAGGAATTCAGTGTTATGCAATGAAATTCTCCTTATGTAATGGAAAGAGTTTTAAAGGTCAAAGGACTGTAGCTTGTCTTGGTTAAATCTTGTAGTGTATGCTAAATTTCAGTGGATTTGGCCCACAGGATATCTTTTGAGGGCTGCAAGGAAAAAGAGTATCAATGGGAAGACTGTTGCTGCTTCTCTGAAACAGACTACTTGGTGTCCTGCTGCCTCTGAGGTAGCCACACACATTATTTAGTGCAGATTTGAATTTGTTAGGCAATTAAAGTTTTGATTTCTTTCACATTCAGAAAGAAGGCTTACAGAAGTGCTTCCAGAATGCCTTTCACAAATAGTAGCCTTCTTGCTATTAACTGGCTATCTATTATTTATAGAAATCCACTATGTTTCTTTTCTTCATGAAACTTGAATGGATGTATAGCAAATTGAGCGCAGATAAGTAATTCTAGCGAAACGTAGGCCTCCCTTTCAGAGAGTTCACCTGAACCAAAGTTTGCAAACAACTTGAACATTTTCCAGAATCTTTGAAAGTCCCTGAACCACTGATAAAATGAATCTTGAATCTGCTCAATCCGTTAGGCACAAATTTGACCGTCACACTCATAATCTTGAGCTCTTGGTTAAAAGCATTTGTGGGGAAAGGTCATTCCTTTTAAACTTTCTGTTTTGCTTTTCCAGCAGTTCCTATCCCTCTCCAATATTTAATATTTCAAGTACTCCAAAATAATAATTTTTCAGCTGTTGAGTCAAGAATTGACTTCAGACTTGGAGATCGGAACAATACAGACTGCAGACTTGGCACCAAAAATTAAAATTACTTTTCTAGCTTTTTAAAAAAAATTGGTTATTAACACACACGTAGAATGTGTATCTTTTCTTTTAGTGTTACAAGGAAAACTGAGATGTTCTTGCCTCTTGCTATTGACATGATTAGAAAACAGTCATTATGACTGTGAAACTTTTAGTAGCTTGTTGATAACATCCCTCCCTTATGTTCTAATTGTAATTCCTACAACCAGTTTCCACTGACGTATATGGAAGGCCAGAGCAGGAATGCTATATTGATTATGCTCTTTCTGGTTTTTGTTGTGTCAGTTATCCCAATGTCAACATTCACAACTTTACAACTAGCTGGAGGGATGGGATGGCTTTCAACGCACTAATCCATAAACACAGGTATGTCCTTCGGATATTCTTTGTAGATTTAGAAAGATGAAACTTTTGCTGTGTACTCACAATTTTGTAGTGTAGTAGTTTGCTGTTTGATTTTTAAATCTGTGGGAGTTGAAGATTGGTTGCAAGAACATTGCAGAGTCCCATGGGCGAAAGATGCAGCAAAATAATCAGACTTTTATAGCTTTTCATATCACTGCCAGTTCACCCCAGTGCTAGTGGCTGGCGTTGCACATCAAAATGGCTACATTTGTATTCAGGTGTATAGATCATACATATGTGATTGTATCACATTGTGATTGACTACTTTCCTTGCAACGTCCATGCAGTACCTAAGTAAACAGTTACTCTTTAGGAACTGCATGTGCTACCCTTACTTATGCTGACTAGCACCATTGAACTCAATGGGGGGCTACTTGTGCAGTATGGTGATACGCTGTGTTAGTAAGTGGCAGAATTTGGCCCTAAGTTAAATGTTCATTGGGAGCTAAACTATACCACTTATGCTCACATTGGTGACTACTTGCACAAGTAGGTGCTCACGAATGTGAGTAAAGGCTGCACAATCCTGGCTGTAGATTATTTGTTTTTTCTTATTCACTTAGGTCACATTCATTCCTGGTAAATTATCCCCATTTTTATCATGGGCCAGATTGTGCCACCCTGGCATATACTGTGAGGTACCTTACTCCTTCAGTGTCCCACTGAAAGGGGTATGACTACTTGAGAAGTAAAGTATTGGACAGTACGAGTAAAGGTGTTAGAATCTGATCCAAATTCATCCCTGGTGAATTTGGCTCCATAGGTCACCACTATTTTGGGTGTCTCGGATTTATTTTTATTCCTTCATTTTAAAGTAACATGCATGTATATTGCGGAAATCAAGGAATTTTCTTATTTTTTAGGCCTGATCTGATTGATTTTGACAAGCTGAAGAAATCAAATGCACACTACAATCTGCAGAATGCTTTTAACCTGGCAGAGCAACACCTTGGTCTCACTAAGCTTCTGGACCCGGAGGGTAAGAATTCCTACCCTTATAGCATTGACTGGCTGTATGTGGAGGAATGGCATTCCTTTTTTACAACCCTCCATGCCCCAAGGTGATGTTTTGTGGCAGACTTTTGTGCTGAAGGGCAATTGGATGCAGCTCTCTCTCCTATCAGTGCCACTCCCTGCATTTTTCTGAGGAAGAATAGGTAGGATATCAGAGAGAAGCTCTAGATGTTCCCTTCCACAAGGGACCTTCAATCCCAGTTCCCTTCATTCCCAGTCAAGGATCCCAGGACTTGAGCTCTCATTCTCTCATGTGACAGTGTTTTGCTGTAAATAGACCATCATGCTGGCCTTGTATATAAAACATAAGAACATCCCAGTGAAGAGGCATCTGTATGATAAACTTAGTTCTTTAAGCTAAAATATAGATGACACATTCTTCATAGAATTGTGCAACATTTTTTCAGCCAACAAATGAGTATTAGTGTTCATGTGCAGCATATAGTTTTAAGTGAAGGTAACATTAGAATAGGGAGCTTTAGTGTCACAGGACAGATAAAGGTCATGTTGTCACTGGGCAAGTTTCTTCTTGCTGACTTTCCGATACATCAGCACTTTTGCAAGGACAGGAAATAATTTACTCTCCCTTTGCACTCATTAAAGGATTCTCCTGAACAAATATCGAACTGGGTTTGCTTGCCTTTGTGAATTCTAAGTATGACTGTGGGTGACAGTCTATAGCTCCGTGGTGCTGGACGTTGGAATTTTCTCTCTGTGATACTATCATAACATCATTCTTCTAAGCGTTTGACAAACATTGTGCCTCACAACATCCCTGTGAAGATAGGTAAATATCAGCCTCTCACAGCAGAGGTTGGAATAGAACCAAAAGGTCATGACTCCCTCTCCTTTATTTCAATGACAGTTTGCATTCTGTAAGCCTAAATAAATATAGCACTTAGTAGCCATGGAGTTCTATACTTGCCACTACCAAAGAATTTGAGACTAACACAGAAGCACTAAATATATTTTAGTTTAGGCACATAAGGCTAGACTTCAGATGAAATCTGGAAAGCTGAAAGGCCACTGAACCCACATCTCTGAGTCTTATGTAGTGGATTGTCAGCACTGTATGCATTGTTTCAAACCACATATCCAACGGTATACTAAAGTAACTCTTATTTGGTTTTCAGATATCAGTGTTGACCATCCTGATGAAAAGTCAATTATCACCTATGTGGTGACATATTACCACTACTTTTCTAAGATGAAAGCATTAGCTGTTGAAGGAAAACGTATTGGAAAGGTTTGCAAGCTAAGATTTTATATGTGATGCAGCAAACTAAATACTCATTTCTAGTGAGCGCTTCAGCCCATTGTATATATTAACTTCTAATCGTGGACATGAACACTATGTAGTCCTATAAAATATAGGAAGTGGTTAATCTTTCATGATATTTCCATCCGTATCTTAACAAAAACCATTTAGCTGATATTTTATTTTGCTTGTTACCTTTATGTAGATGTGGCTTTCTCCTGCCCATTAACTGCTCCCCACCACCAAGAGTTTCTCTCTCCCCTTCTTTGTAGCCTTGAGGAGTCCCTTTTTTAAAAAAGCACACGTGCTTTCTCTCCCACTTTGCACAGCAGCCACCATCCTTGCACTTGAGACAGACTGAATGGGACTCTTTTCTCAGTCAATCAATCACCACATCCTGCCCTTCAGTTTGTCTGGGATCATGGGAATTCACTGCAGAGCAGCGCAGGGCCCCCACTCCTCAGTTATCCTATCTCCTGTTGTATTCCAGTATTAGCCATTGATTTGTAAGCTAAGTCCCCCTGCACAGTCTCTTTTACGTAGATGTAGGATTTAAATGCGTCTGAACTGGTCTAGCCTTGTTCCTCAGTTGTTTTATGCTGCTTGTTACAGGTGCTTGACAATGCTATTGAAACAGAGAAGATGATTGAAAAATATGAATCGCTGGCTTCTGACCTTCTTGAGTGGATTGAACAAACTATTATCATCCTGAACAATCGCAAATTTGCCAACTCGCTGGTTGGTGTGCAACAGCAGCTACAGGCATTCAACACTTACCGCACAGTGGAGAAACCACCCAAGTAAACTCAATCACTCTGCTTTTGTTTTTTATTAATTTCATCTTTAGAAAATAGCTTAAAAACCTTCTACTTAGTCCTGATCTTTATCACTCAAGAGTGACTTATTCCCTTTCACTCACCCACACACACAGTAGAACAAGAAAATACTATGCCATTTGCAAGATCTCAGATAAAAACTACTTATAGCAATGTACAACAAGGAGCAATAGCGTATCATTATCAGACAATAATGCCGCGTTTATGCATGTCAGCACTGTATAATACAAGCACACAAATAATGATAGGATTTCATTGTTTATCCCAGATCAAGAGCAAATGTCTGTGGTTTTACAAAACATAACTTTGAATGCTAAAAGCTGATGTAACAAGAAACTAAGTCTCTCTAGTTCTGTAAACTGCCATGTAATGTTAAGACCCTATCAATATGTATCATTTGTTAATGCAGTTTTCATTAATAATAATCACCATCCAGATGCATTACAATTGTGGTTGGTTTCATAGTGCCTATAAAATGAGTGTATTTTCTAAGAAGTACTCTAAAGGTCTGATTCAAAAGAAGGAGTCTCATTGACTTCAGTGAGCCTTGGATCTAGCCTTAAATTCCTGTGTCAGTAGATTAACTAGGTCAGTTCATGAAATAAAAAATCTGCCTACCCCCTCCCTGAGGGATTTCAATATAGAAAAACAAATCAACTGACTTTGTGCAATCATTGTGGCATTTGAACCAGTTGGTTCTCGTGGGCACTACTCCTGTCCTTCCTGCATTCACACAGAATGAAACAGAAAAAAAGGACCAATAATAATTGTATTACTGAGCTACGGACAATGTCAGTCCTTCAAGAAAGCACACTTCAGTTCATTAGAAGTGATGAAATACTCATTTTAACCCCCTGTTTTCTTTTGGGAATTTCTGTCTAGATTTACAGAAAAAGGAAACTTAGAAGTACTGCTTTTCACCATCCAAAGCAAAATGAGGGCTAACAATCAGAAAGTGTACATGCCACGGGAGGGCAAACTCATCTCGGACATTAACAAGGTGAAAGCATAAACTCTGTTTTTTCAGCTCCTTATGTGCATCTCAAATGTTTCTTTTCTTTTAATCTTACTTCCAGCTTGCTAGGGAGAAAACTGTCTCCCGCACCAACCCCACAACCCCTGGCTTGACTCAGGGGATCCTAAAGGATTGAGGGGGTAGAATGACATTTCCTGCCGGCCACACTGGGTAACTACTAATGTAGACTCAAGGCTGCAGCAGCATCTGCAGCACTTGCACACGCTCTCTCTGCTGGGGGAAATGGTGGCTGATGTTGTGTACATGTGGATCCACTGGCCTTGCCCTGTTTTTGCTAGTCCCGCCCCTTAGAACTCACTGGGTATATTTACAGAGCAGCTGTGATTGTGCTTCCCAGTGCGAGTAGACAGATACGCACTAGCTTGGCTCAAGCTGGCACATTAAAAATAGTAGTGTGGCCCTGGCACTTGGGGCTAGCCACCTGCGTACAGGGGATTGTACTTGAGTGGCTAGCACCCCCAGCTGCTGTGTAGGCATGCCCTCTGACAGAAAACAGAAAAAACATTTAGTGATTCCCCCCACCTCTTAAGCCCCATTTTCCAATGCACTCTACCAGCCATCAAAGCCCCCTGGCAGCTAAAGCAGAACAGAGTTTCACAGTGAATCAAGGGTCTTCCTTGGCCGCAGAACAGGGACCTGAATTTGCCCCATAAGCTTCTCTGATCTAATGTCCACTATGCGAAAGAGTTAGGAAAGGAGAAGGTTTGTGTGAAGCCACTGGGAACAATCTTGTTGGTTCCCAGTCAGGGTTTATACAACTAGCTGTTACTCAGCTACAGCTGGCTGAACAGCAACAGGTCCGACAAGATCTCTTGGGGATAACAAATAACTTCAAACTGTGAGCCTTCCTAATTTGCTTTTTATCATGCTTGGAATTCCCAGAGCAGCTGTTGCTGGTGTCTGCATTTCGCTCTGCATCCGGGAGAGCAATAAACTGTACAACTCCCCTGTTCGTTATGCTCCTGTGCCTGTAAAGGCCTAAAATACTTTGGTTTCAGGCAAAGTCACATCTGTTAGGATTTAGAGGAATCTAGGATAGTGTCTGATTAACTGAGATATCTTTGGTTTTTTATGAGAAGGATCTGTAATGCTGATTAGCTTGATTTTATTTTGTAATTTTTATGGCAATAGCTTAATGTACTTGAACCGCTTTTTACTTTTAAAAAAAGATGTCATGCGATAAAAGAAATAGACCCCAGTGTTCTGCTCTTTTTCTGAAAGTCAGATCTTAAAGATCTATGTGCAGGAATGGTTTAGGGGAGAGAGCGTGTGAATCATATTTTCCCTTCCTAAAAGGGAAAAATTTTAGCTCTTTTGGGAAAAGATTGAACACACTTGCACCTAAAATTCAAACCAATTGTTTTGCTTAAAAAAAAAAACAGATTTAAACCAAATAAATAAAGATCCTCACAACACTTCTGTGAGGTAGGCAGGTTTTATACCCAGTTCATAGACAGGTAAATTGAAGAACTGAAAGTTTAAGTAGTTCTGCCTTGGCCACACATTGGCAGAGCTGGGTATAAAGCCTGACAGTCTGGTGCTCTTTCACTAAATAATATGGGCCAAATTCGTCCCTTATGTAACTGCTTTGGCCACAGTGAATTTACATCAGGAATTAATTTTGGTCCACAGTATTGATTCATGCAAAGTTGATGTGATTTCTCAAAGTTCTTTAAAAATGTGAATCTAAAGAATATGATGCATTTTTTCTATCTCTTCAGGCCTGGGAAAGACTGGAAAAAGCTGAACATGAAAGAGAACTGGCACTGCGAAATGAGCTCATAAGACAAGAGAAACTGGAACAACTTGCACGCAGATTTGATCGCAAGGCAGCTATGAGAGAAACTTGGCTGAGTGAAAATCAACGACTGGTTTCTCAGGTGGTGCTTTCAGAACTATTTGTATGACTAAACTTATCACCGTGAGTAATTATGGGATACAGTTTCTGCGCGCAATGCGTGTTCCCTCCTCCTCGCTTGGTGCCCTACAGTTTGTGCTGTGTGTGTGTGTTAGGCTCCCTCTGAACTAATTTGGCAAGTCTGTACTCAGTAGAAAATCATGCAGGAATGTCTCTCCAATATTCACTATTTCCATGAAATGGTAGAATCAAGTAAATGGCTAGAGAATTCAGTGGAATTACGCCAGGGATGAACTTGATTCATTGACATTAGAGACAGAAAATACCTATAAGGTCCCCTTGCCGCAAGGCCAATTCATGATTTTCCCAGTAGTATATCTGCTGTTTTTATCAGGGGATGTATTTTCAGAGTACTTTGAAGCCACAGTTGTTAGAAAATTTGTTTTGAATAATCAAAAGTAACATTACACAGCTTTGTTTGAGCAATCGCATTTTTGATGCACAGGCATTACTAAAATGAATTCTGTGCATTTACAGGATAACTTTGGTTTTGACCTTCCAGCCGTGGAGGCTGCCACTAAAAAGCACGAGGCCATTGAAACAGACATTGCAGCATATGAAGAACGAGTCCAGGCGGTAGTTGCTGTTGCAAAGGAGCTTGAGACTGAGAATTACCATGATATCAAACGCATCACTGCAAGAAAAGACAATGTTATACGCCTGTGGGAGTACTTGCTGGAGCTACTCAGGGCACGTAGACAAAGACTGGAGATGAACCTTGGTCTGCAAAAGATATTCCAGGAAATGCTTTATATTATGGACTGGATGGATGAAATGAAGGTAAATGTCACCAAGATAAGATGATGGCAGGAAACTGCTGCTTATTAAAGATTATGCATGTCCTTTATCTGTTTGAATTATGTTTGTTTTAAACATAATGTCTCTATCACCAAATGTTCAAAAACAGGAGCTCCCCATTCACATATATCAATTCACTTCTTGATACACAATGCTGGACTCTTTAAAATATAAAATTAAAACAGCTACAAAAAAGCCCAAGTCTCTCACCTTCTAAACAAAGTAATATTTTATTTTTGTTTGTCTCTGTCTGGGGAAGGCAGATTTACATTCACTACAGTACTCATTCTGAGCCAGACCCTTTACACAGTGCACATGTGGGCGGCGGGGGATAAGGACCTCTCTTCCTCAGCTCTGCAGCTCGCATGAGGGCCAAGAAGACTTGCAGCTGCTGTGCTCAAGAGAACCAGCAAACTGCTTCCCACCTGTCTTTGGGCTGGGGAGGGGGGCAGGGCCAGGGCTCCATCCATTCTTCCTTAATTGTAAGCCAGCAGAGCCTGCTGGCTGTGCAGAGGACTGACACTGCACCCCCCTAAGAACTGCAGTAGCTGAGTGCAGTGCCCGGGAACTAAGAGAGGCAGAACATCTCCCAGTGCTCCCCTAGGCAATACAGCTCTGCACCCTCCCCAGCACAAGACCGTTTCAATGGCACAATGAAGCCCCTTTTGTGTAATAGAGTTTTGAAAATATTGGCTGAAATATATTGTCACCAGTGTAAATTTGTAATGACTATATGTAAATTACTGGTATCACTCCAGTTTTAAACCAGTCTCTGAGAGCCGAACTTGGCCCATCATATGTAAATATTGCTCACTCTATGCTTATAAGTGGCGTAAAAGTGCTTTACTGGCTAAATAAAGAATTTTGAAAAAATGAAAACCCAGTCATGAAAATGCTACTTGATGCCTGGGGTCTTGTAACTGTAAAGGAGACCTTTGCCATGTAGCCAGATGCGCTGTGGTGAGAATCTCTAGTTCTGTGCTTCTGGGAGGTGCATGAAGTAGACTGTTTTAATAATGACTATCTCAACACTTTTAACTTGCTGTCTTTGAGCAGGTGCTTCTGCTATCTCAAGACTATGGCAAGCATTTGTTAGGGGTAGAGGACCTGTTACAGAAACATGCGCTAGTGGAGGCAGACATTGCTATTCAGGCTGAACGAGTGCGGGGAGTCAATGCATCTGCTCAGAAATTTGCCACAGATGGAGACGGTAAGTTGTAGTTTTACATATGTATTAAGTTTGAAGAGCCAATAATTTTGGTTACATATTTATTGAGCTTTATTAGTCATATAATACACATTAGGCTAAATTCACCAGCATAAGTAGACCCAACTCCATTGATTCAAGTTGGATTTACTTATGCCAGAGGTGAATTTGGCCGGTTTCCTTCTCAGAATTCATCAAGGTAATGTATTTTGCATGGCATTTCACACCAGTAGCTAATAGCTGTTCCTTTTGCCTTACGATTTCCCATTGCACCTCTTTCTAATGATTACAATTCAAGTTATTGGATCTGACTCTGATCTCGTACACATTAATGTAAATCAAGAGGAATTTCACTAAGTTACACTAGAGTAAAATGTGCCTGTTTTTTATACTGCAGTGTTGCTCTTGAGTTCATCAGGGTAGTAAATCCAAAGTAATTTTTTTTTTTAATTCACAGAGACTACTCAGGATTTACACACAAATTACTTAGAGTGAGGTTTGACCAGTATTCCCTTAAACACTGGTCTTTTACTGCACTCTGCTACTCTGTGATGGAGACCTAGTAAGCAAGCATTAAGAGTCCGAGTGCTCAGCTTTACAGGTGAAAATAAGTGAGATTGAACTCTAACACATTTCTGTCTGAACAGGTTACAAACCATGTGATCCACAAGTGATCAGAGATCGTGTAGCTCATATGGAATTTTGTTACCAAGAGCTGTGCCAGTTAGCAGCTGAACGCCAAGCTCGCCTGGAAGAATCCAGGCGTCTGTGGAAATTCTTCTGGGAAATGGCAGAAGAGGAGGGCTGGATCAGAGAAAAGGAGCAGATCTTGTCATCTGATGACTATGGGAAGGACCTAACTAGCATTGTCCGTCTCTTGAGCAAGCATAAGGCGTTTGAAGATGAAATGAGTGGCCGTAGTGGCAACTTCCAGCAGGCAATAAAAGAAGGTGAAGGTATGATTGCTGAGGAGCACTTTGGGTCTGAAAAAATTAGAGAGAGAATAAAGGATATGCGAGAGCAATGGGCTAACCTGGAGGAGCTGTCTGCCATTAGGAAGAAACGCCTGGAGGAAGCCTCTCTTCTTCATCAGTTCCAAGCTGATGCTGATGATATTGATGCATGGATGTTGGACATCCTCAAAATTGTCTCCAGCAATGATGTTGGCCATGATGAGTATTCTACTCAGTCCTTGGTCAAGAAACACAAAGATGTTGCTGAAGAGATTGCAAACTATAGGCCAACCATTGACTCACTGCATGAACAAGCAAAAGCTCTGCCTCAGGAACATGCCGAATCTCCAGATGTTCAAGGCAGGTTGTCTGGAATAGAGGAAAGATACAAAGAGGTCGCTGAACTGACACGGCTCCGTAAACAGGCTCTGCAAGATACCCTTGCTCTGTATAAGATGTTCAGTGAAGCAGATGCTTGTGAACTTTGGATTGATGAAAAGGAGCAGTGGCTTAACAATATGCAGATTCCAGAGAAGCTTGAAGACCTGGAAGTGATCCAACACAGGTGAGAATAGAATTGCGAGGAGGTCCTGTTGTACATCAGCTACCTGTGTGCCTCACTTTAGTCTTATCTTGTCTGTGACTGAGGGTTCCCAATGCCTTTGTGATTTTTTTTTTTTTTCAGATTTGAAAGCTTAGAACCAGAAATGAACAATCAAGCATCCCGTGTTGCAGTGGTAAATCAAATTGCTAGACAGCTGATGCACAGTGGTCATCCAAGTGAAAAGGAGATCAAGGCTCAGCAAGACAAACTCAACACAAGGTGGGTTAATGACAGACGACATGTGGAAACTTGAGATTAGAGGAGATGGTTAGCATTGTTTCTTTTGTGTTTCTGTATATTTTATATGTATGTTTTTGAAACTGTCAGGGTCTGATTTTCACCTAGTGAAAACTGATGTTCTGTTTTTTTAAAAAAAATTCTACCTCTCTCTTAGGTCCTGATTCAAAGCCACAGTTGTTCCATTGATACAATGGACTCTGAATTAGTCCCTTAGTACTGTAGCTATAAATCTGTGATAATGAAGACTTACTGTACTAAATATTTTGTTGTTAAAATAAACTGGAACAGCATATTTTACAAACCTGTCTTAGATTCTTAGTTCTAGTCTTCATGTGCATTCACACCATGCAGAAAATCCAGAGAGTTAGAGTGTAACCTGCAGAAAATATTTGACCCTACAAAAAGTGAAAATGTTGAGATCCAGTCCATTGCTGTTTGGTGTTTTCTAGTATACACTGTAGCTCACTGGGGCGGGGAGGGGAAACAAAAACAAAAAGAGGTTATTTAAAAGTTCTATAGGCTTGCTTCAGCCATTTTCCTCATTCAGAAATGTTGACATTAGACTTTACCATTATTGTATATCACCCTCAGTTTCTCTGCTTTTCTCTCCTCCCCATTTTTAGATGGAGCCAGTTCAGAGAACTGGTGGACAGAAAGAAAGATGCTCTTATCTCTGCTCTAAGTATCCAGAATTACCATCTTGAGTGTAATGAAACCAAATCCTGGATCAGGGAAAAGACCAAAGTAATTGAATCCACACAAGATCTGGGCAATGATCTGACTGGAGTAATGGCCCTTCAGAGGAAGTTGACAGGTATGGAACGTGATTTGGTAGCCATTGAGGCTAAGCTAAGTGACCTGCAAAAAGAGGCTGAAAAGTTGGAATCTGAACATCCTGACCAGGCTCAGGCCATCCTGTCGAGGCTTGCGGAAATCAGCGATGTGTGGGAAGAAATGAAAACCACCCTCAAGAACCGGGAAGAGTCCCTTGGAGAGGCAAGCAAACTACAGCAGTTTTTGCGTGACCTGGATGACTTCCAGTCTTGGCTCTCCAGAACCCAGACTGCGATTGCCTCAGAAGATATGCCAAACACACTGACAGAGGCTGAAAAGCTGCTCACTCAGCATGAGAATATTAAGAACGAAATCAACAATTATGAGGAAGACTACCAGAAGATGAGAGACATGGGTGAGATGGTAACTCAAGGGCAAACTGATGCACAGTATATGTTCCTACGCCAGCGCCTGCAGGCTTTGGACACTGGGTGGAATGAGCTTCACAAAATGTGGGAGAATAGGCAAAACCTCCTTTCGCAGTCTCATGCCTACCAGCTGTTTCTCAGAGACACTAAGCAAGCTGAAGCATTTCTTAATAACCAGGTAAGTGGACAGTAATTTAGTTCCTTAATCTCACACAAATTCACACCACTTATTGTAGTTGCCTAGCTAGAGAGATCAAGCTTTTTTTCACAAAAATGATCTTTTGTATCAAGCTGATATCTGCCAGTTCTTGGCAAACACTCTTGCGTTCATGATGTGGGGAATCTCTCTCTGTCAAGCAGATAGCAATTAACATGTCTTATGCTTTTTTGTCTGATATTTTTCTCAAAAGGAATATGTTTTGGCCCATACTGAAATGCCCACTACCTTGGAAGGAGCAGAAGCTGCTATTAGAAAACAGGAAGATTTCATGACCACAATGGATGCCAATGAGGAAAAGCTCAATGCAGTTGTAGAAACTGGCAGGAGGCTCTTTAGTGATGGGAACATTAACTCTGACAAGATCCAAGAGAAAGTGGACTCTATTGATGACAGGTAACGTTTGCTAAGAGTTTTAGTGACTGTTGTGCATCAAACCTCCCAGCCTGCTCACCCAGAACTTGATTTTTTTTCTGAATTTGCCTTTATCCTTTGGACTGTGGAGATTTTCTAGCATGAAGCACTAGTACCAGTTGGATTGGTACTGAGATGTAGAAAATCCCAGCTCCTAGGAGCAAGGAATTAAGATGAAGTATAATGGAAAGTGGGTTTGCTTCTCTCTCTTACATCAGTGTAAACAGGGAAGAACTCTATTGGATTCAGTAGAGTTACACCAGTGTGGAGCTGACCCTAAGTGACCTGAAACTCAATCCCTGTATGTTTTAATCCAGTTTTCTTGTAGATGGTTAAGGCAAAGGAACGTATAAGAAAATCCTAATATGGTATGTTTTCTTTGTTTTATAAACCCATTAAGAACCAGAAGGCTTCAAGAATGAGATGGGCTAATCATAATCAAATATGACCTCTGCCTCCTTCTGGAGACATTTGAAATAGTGAGCTAATAGTAGGATTTGTCTGTGAGACAGTTGCTATTTCATTGTATCAGAGCATTCATAAACTGTTAATACTATGAATTGAGGGAGCCTTAGAACTAACCTTCCCTGGTTCCACAAGTCTAAAGTTTCCCTGCTGTCACCTGGCTAATTTAATTAGATTAATGTATTCCTGCCCTTCTCCAAAGAAAGAAGGTGGCTCCTCTGGAGTGCAAGTGAAATTGTACCTGTCCTACCCACTTGGCTTTGATCACGATTCCCAAGGTATAACAGAGGTTCCTTGCCCCTTTTTATGAAATCAGATTAGAAAACATTGGTAAAAATGTCCCCCTCATCCTAAAACAGGCTATTTTTTTTGTCCTTATTGCTGGGACGTGGCAGCTGTAGGTTGTAAGCATTCTTCTTTTGTAAATTCAGGATGTTTAATTGTGATGGGAATTAACCTGATGCCTTTGATGCACTTTTATCTTTAGATCACAAAGCACAATAATAATAATAAACTTTTATGTAGAATTTTTATGCCAAATAATACTTTTGATCCTCATACCAGATACTCATCTTACTCTAATTACATAAGTTTCTCCTTCAGAGAAGGTGAGCGATAGCCAATTGCTCTTCTCTCCGAGGATGAACCTAAGTGAAATACTGTAGGATATTCCATTTAGTCATTTGCCTTTCTTCTCTTTCCGGGTAAAGCAAACGCCTCTAGCCCTGTATGCATTCTGCCTCAGTTATGGCCCACCAAGATGCCCTCACAGAGAAAGGCAGAAGATTTCTGTTACCAGTGATTCCCAGGGATCTCTTTAGAAGGATTCCTTTAGCACTGCACGTTTCAGTGATCCTCTATCTGACCAGGATGGAGTGGATATGGCTCCCTTTAGATGCCAGCAATGATGCTCCAAGTGCCAGAAAGATGGGATCCCTTGAAAGTGACCTGAGGCTCAATTTCATTCCAGGGCCCAAGTGTGCTGACTCTGCAGAGCTTCGCTCTCCTCCATCAAAGAACTTGAACTAAGATACACAGCACAGTGGCCACTAGAATGGGCCTGCCCGTGTGTCATCGTACAAATATACATCTCTGCTCTATGAGGGACTATTCAACTTCTCCTAGAAGACTCTGTTTATAATTAGGAAAGGTATTAACAGTACTAAATGTCACACTGCTGCCAAATTATCTTTTAATCAACACCAAGGCACAGTGTATACCCAGTCAGCACCAGCACTGATTTCACTTTGTCTGCCTAGGCCTGAACAGTTACAACTATGCAGTCTCTAGCAATGTAGGGATCTTGCTTCCATACTCTGTTTATTTCTGGCACCGTATATATTAGAAGAGAAGCAGAGGATGTATTGATGGTATAGCACATTGGGCTCTGGCATTACCACAGAATTTTAGAAGTTCCAGGCTTTCAAGAACCCTCAGACATCACTAACTCTCCTCAGGTGATGACTAGTTTTCATGAATACCTGCTTCTCATTCATGGCTTCTCCAGTAAGAGAAGTGGAAAATAAAAACCAATACTTGGAAACAGAGAACAAAAGATTTTTCTCTTAATAATAAGGCAATTGCGTAAGCTTCGCAACCTGCCTATGACAGCATCTTCGACTTGATTCTGACTTAGATTTTGCAAGCTAAGATTTTGTTTCTTAGGCAGAAATATAACATGATCTTTACACCATAGTTGCTATACTGCTTGAAAGGCCAGCACTAAATATATTATTAGTATGGGGTTAGAAGTTCTTTCCTCCCACTCACCCATAGTAAACAAATCAGGTAACCCCAAACTTTCCCTCCTCATTTTCTCTGATTTTCTCTCTCCTTCACCTTAGCTTTTTCCTTCCACTTGCTAAGGGAGGGAACTTGTCTTCTGGTCAGCCAACCTTTTCCTACAACCTCTATCATTAAGGGTGGATCCAGGAACACAGAATCTTCTGGTCTGCGTCTCCCTGAAGCCCAGGCTATGGTAATAGGCAGCTGAAGTGTGGGGATATTCTAGGCCTGACTAGACCACTTTCCATTTCCTATGCTTCAAAGAAGTGCTCCCAAAACTCAGTGGTCTTGTTGTCAAGTGACTCTTTCCTGCAGTGGAAACCTCCTTGTTACCCATACCGTTTTGTGGCACCCTAGGTGGCTGCCTTGCAGACCTTAACTGCATGACATGAGCTGTATGTGTTCCTGCTTTGAATGCAAGGCAAATCCTAGACACTGTTTTTGATTCCATTTTCCATCAACACATTTCCTCATTTCTAAAGCTATTTACATGGAACACTACAAAAACCACCCAGTGTTATGCTATTAAGGAAATACGTGCAATTGCGGTTAAGTTTCTAGAAGCAGGCAGCATTATCTCCTGCAAATTGTAACCAAACTTGTTTGTCTGAGCAATTGGCTGAAATAGGACTGAGTGGACTTGTAGGTTCTAAAGTTTTATATTGTTTTATTTTTGATTGCAGTTATTTTTTGTACATAATTCTACATTTGTAAGTTCAACTTTCATGATAAAGAGATTCCACTACAGCAAGGGTCCCAAATGTGAAATTGTAGAAAACATCCGAAAATATTTAAATAAATGGTATTCTATTATTGTTTAACAGTACGTTATTTGCACGATTGTGATTGTTTTTTTAATGGCTTGACAGCCCTACGAAGAACCTAAACAAACAAGTCCAAATCCATGACGTTGCTCAGTGCTTGACAAGCATAAGAAGCTGAGATTTTTGTAGTAAAAAACTTTTGACTTTGGCTTTTTTCTATTGGGAGGAGGTAGAGGACCTCATCTAATCTGGTTATGTGGATGATGAGCCACTTATTTCTGAAAATAAGTTCTAGTTTTAAAACACCAGCATGACTGACCTAGGTCACAATGGAACTGTTTTTGCCAGGTTTTACGCTCACGAAAATCCTATAGGCAAAGTGGCTGTGAGTAACTTCTTCCAAGATTGTTGTTGTCAATTCAGGGAAGAGAGTTTCTTGACTCCTTCAGTGGAAGAGTTGCACCTCCATGAGAAAAAAATTGAACAGCATAAACTTTGTTGAAACAAACAGGAATGGTAGAGCCAAACTAATAGATGTCTCTCAGCAGACAGTTACCTCCACAAGTGTTTGACAGTCTTACTTTAATGGTGTCACAGGGCTTGGCTACACTTGCAAGTTAGAGCGCATTAAAGCAACTCCAGGCACCCTAACTCCTTACCCGTCCACACTGTCAAGACACTTAGAATGCCTGAACTCTGCACCTGTTGCGCTCCTGGTAATCCATCTCCATGAAACGCATAATGCTTGTTACGCCTCAGTTGACATGCCCCAGTGTCAGTGTGAACGAGGTGTTGCATTACTGCACTTTGATTGGCCTCCAGAAATGTCCCATAATCCCCTTAAGTCAAGTGGCCACTCTTGTCATTGTTCTGGAATCACTGTAGGAATGCCGATACCCCTGTCAAAGCTCCATTTTTGACAGCTGGCATGCTTATCTGCTCTAGGACAAAGCAAGCTATTAGTGTGATATGTTGCTGCTGTGAGTGTGTGAGAGGGTGGTCTGAACTTACAAGACTGCATGCTGACACACTCTCAGCACCCCAAAAACCCACTCTCTCTCCCCCCACATACATACAACACACTCCTTGTGACACTCCACCTCACCCCCACATTTGAAAAGCAGGTTGCAGCCACTTGAACGCTGAGATAGCTACCACAATGCACTGCTCTTTGTGGCGTTGCAAGAGTTGCTAATGTGTCCACGCCACACCTGAGAGTGTAAACATTCAGCAGCATTTTCCCTGCTGCGGTCTCCAAAGGCTGATTTAACTCCCAGTGCTCTACATCTGCAAGTGTAGCCATGCCCTCAGTTTCTATTCCTGTTCAGGCTCGGTGAACCCACAGATTAACTGTTGAGCTACCATGACTTTGTTTATCCATTTTTCTGACTCATTAGTGTTCGTAGGTGCCTTCCTATAGAGCAAGTATCAGTAACACTGTAGCAACCTTTTAGCACTCTCCTTCTGGGTAATTTTATTCAGATATATGATAGTGATTAATATCTCTACCATTCCTATTTCACATCCTTCATAATTCTCCCACAAAGAAGAGACTAAGCTCTTGAGATCATTATATGAGTGTACAATACCTAATACAATGGGGCCCCATTTTTGATGGGACCTCTATGCACTATTGCAATATAAGTCATAAATAGGAATACGTTTATGAAAAAATCTGTTGGGCATATACACAAGTGTTTTAAAGAATTGAAGGCCGAAGGGGAAACTCTTTCAAATGTGTAAATGTTGAATCCCCTTCAGAAAATGATTTTAGCTCATTAATAAGATCTTTTACCACTCTGAGTAGCAAATATGTATTGACTTGAGCCTAGTGGAGACAGAAAGTTTTGGTGGTTCTTGTTACAAGCATCATTAACATTACTAGAAAGCCATGTGTTATGGTTATGGGACTAGTTGAACCTCTGTCCCCTTTCTGGTCTCTCTGAGTGCACTCCCCCAGGGTTCATACATTTACCTATCTTATCACACAATGTCAGAGTTTGCCCACTCTTAGGGCCTGGTGTCACAGTATCATGTATCAACCATTCTTACCTCCAGGTGACTGAGTTCAGGAACCTGTGGTTCTTCCCTTTGTGTGTCTGTGACCACTGGTATATAGTGATTAGAGAAACTTCTTAAAACAAAGTAATATTTGTTTAAGCAGCAGGAACAAAGTTTTTAGAGAAAAAAGAATTTGAAAAACAACAATTTACACACATCTATCTTACCTAATCCCTGACATCCTG
This sequence comes from Chelonoidis abingdonii, assembly GCF_003597395.2. Lineage (NCBI taxonomy): Eukaryota > Metazoa > Chordata > Testudines > Testudinidae > Chelonoidis > Chelonoidis abingdonii. Next base: position 185,758,230 of record NC_133771.1, on the reverse strand, counting down.
TGATGGTGATCTAAGCATGAGGACCTTCTCCAGACACCCACAGCAGTCCTGTCTCATTCTGGTTCCCCTGAACAGCTACCTTCCTTTCTTGAGAGAACGTCCCTTTTAAACCCTGCTTTATCTTTCTTTTGTTCTTCTCCGTTCCCAGGCTTTTGTCTTCTGGCCAAACCAGTCCTGAAGACTCAGCAGGAGATTGAGCCAGAATTCTCAGAACCAATGGTTCTGTCATTGTCCCTTAACAACTCTCAAGTGCTTGCTAGGGGAGGCTTGTCTTGAGCCACTTTCTCCCTCCTATTTTTTCGAGCAGACTTCTAATGAGTTAACCCATTATCTTCATGCAGTATTTATCTCAGGAATCAGGCCGATATACAGTACTCATAAATTTTTATGGAACAGCTCCAAATCCATTATGCCATGGCAGAGGAGAGTCTTGCATTTTGTCATGAAGTGAGTCAGGGTTGCAGTTTTGAAAGGGGTCGGCTATTGCGATAGATATGACTCCGTCCTTGAGGTTTTGTTAACTATACTAAGGTCTTGCAAAGCATTCCATGTCTCCTATCCATTGGACAGCCATTATTTATAGAATTAATGTTTCTTTCTCTGAATTAGTCTTTCATTCACCGTTTAATCCTAGAATAAAACTGGATCTTCCTGATGTACTTTTTTTTTTTTTTAAGTGAAAATTCAGAAGACCCAAATCCTTTGTTCTCACTCCAGACTATCGAATGAACTTTGGGAATTAAACTAATAGCATGAACTCCAAAGGTTATGCTCATTATGATGCTGAGAAAAATAATTAACACCATCATCTGTTTGATATCCATATATGCTTTCCCCTCAAAGGCGCTGACGTTAGTGGCTCTGTCATTCTTTTGTTTAACCCCAGATTCTTCTGCCCTAAGATCTCTGCACATTTAACTTGGTTCAAGTTAATACCTTGTAAATTCTCTTTTTAATTTTATAATTTATTTCACTTTTGGCAACAGGTCACTCTTATCTAGCAGGATCACCCTGCAAATTCATTTCCTGATTTCTTCCTTTTTGTTTTGACTTCTTAAAAATGTATGCCTATCCTGTCCCTAGGAGCTTATATAGTAAAACGTGAACAGCTACGCAATACGTAACTAACATATTCTCTCAACTTCTGCCTGTCGGATGTAATAGATATCATTCCCATTTAACCCATCTCCTTCTCAAAAGAGGGGGGGGGGGAAGAGAGGTCTCAGAAAAGATACCCAGCTTAAGTGCTATGAGACCCAAAATCTTGTCTGAAATGCATTGGGAATTAATTTAAAAGCTTATGTGGCCATTTGCAGACAAGCAGTTGTGAGTGGCTGAGAATAGAGTCTTTCTCTGAGAACCTTATTCATGGCCAGATCATCTACCAAAGTCTTTCAGACCTCCACCCCAACCCAGAGGAAGTCAACCCAATCCTGTGGTAAGCAAATGCAGGTATGAGAGGGAAAATGGAGTTTCCTGAGAAACCTTCTTTTCCTCTAAAACAAGTTTGATCTTAAACCTTTTTCTCAAATAAATAATGTTTCTGGAAATATAAAGCTTCTGTTTGCAAGAATATATAGTTAAACTGGTTCTTAAACACAGCGTTTTGAGGATTGTGGAAACCACTGCAGCATGGTTCAGTAGGAGCAGGTCTAATGGTGCTGCATCATAGTGAAAAATACATTAAAGCTCCTTAGAGCATGTGTATGCTTTGAATTAGTTAAGTAATATGTGATTTAATCAAGACTTTTTAAGGTTTTTTGTCAAAGTCTTAGCTTTCATGTGGTCTTAAAACTAGTAGGCCAAATTCTGTACTCGGTAACAACCATAAAATCTGACTGACTACAGCTTGGCCTTGTATCTCAAAACTAATCCAGAGTAGGTGACAAAATGCATAGGAAACTTAAATAAGAACATTTGGTAACCAGCCATTTGAAAGGCAATACAGTGAAGCTGCCGGCACATGCACATTCATAACAGATATTCCATAAAGGCTGCAAAAAATGATAAAATCTTAGTTTTATTTAAAAGAGCCTATGTAAGTGGTGTTTTTGTTTTTTAAATAGACATAGGAAGAATCGTGAGGCAGCCAGTGAGCTTCTGATGAGGTTGAAAGACAACAGAGATCTTCAAAAGTTTCTTCAGGACTGCCAGGAGGTAGGTTTTGTGTCACTTGGCTATAATCTTTAAAAACCTCAACCTGCAGCATTATGAGCATCTCAGCTTGCATTCAGTGGGAGCTGAGAGCTCTCAGAAGCTCACAGGATCAGGCCTTAAATGCACATTGGATATGTATTAAATGATCCCAATATTTAAGAGTGAAACGAATGCTTTCTGCTCTGTTATTTCTGGGAGCTCCATCATAGTCTCAGTTTCCTCTCCATTATACTAAGTTAAAAAGAGGAAAAAAGGTTGCATTGGGTTTCTGTTTTAAGAATTGTTTCACCTGTGCATTGTGTGTCCTGAAATATGGCTTATCCACGTGTCTTCTACACGGCATTAGTAAAAGGCGCACAGAGCAGTAAACATGGGCTGAGTAGGAACAAATTGGATAGTTTCTAATGTGGTGTTTATCTGTTGGTTTGTTTTTTTTATTGGAAAGCATTACAGCATTTCTTAAAACATTCCTGTCCAGGTCTCCTATTGTTGGACATGTGCCTTTTGCACTGCAGGCAATATTTAAAATTGGAAATAATCTTTCTCTTAACATGTGGAATTAGCCTAGTGATTATCAGGTTATTTCACGCATCGCTGACAACACACATTAAAATTAGCTGTGCAAACCTGAGACCTTCAATGAGGTGATTGGGAAATAGCTGTTTTAAATTTCAGTTTATCAGCCATACTTCTCAACCACATAACGCAGAACACAAGCCACAAAGATGATGATGTACAATAGTTAGAAATAATTGCTTATTCCATAGGAGAAATATACAAAATATTCATAACCTGAACAATGATGTTTACTGAAGGCAGTGCAGTTGCATGCATGCAAGCCCACAACTGAGTGACATTTTCTTGTATAGCCATGAATTTTCGCCCAAATAGTATTACCCCATTAATAAAAACATTACAAATTAATAAAAATTCTGCTGGTATTGTTAGTTTGTTCTTCCCTCCTACAGAGTATTAATAATAACAGAGATCCATCTGGTTCTCCGGACTTTGGCCTTTGTGTGAATGTTGATGTGCTCTCCAGATTCTAAACCTATACCTGGCCAACAGGAATTTGGATCTTACATTAGTGTTCATACAAAATCTCTCTTAGGTCTAGTTCAGCCTGTTAGAATGTGCTGGAGCACAATGATCATTCTGTCTTAGCTCCCCTAGTGCAGAAGCCATCCTGAAGGGTGGAGAGGAGACAGAGCTATTCCTCACCCCCACCCTGCACTCCCTTCAGCAGCTAATGGAGTTTGTCAGGGACAGAGAGCTGAACACAATGAAGGGATAGTTCAGCATGTACACCCCTCACCCCACGCTCTCTAGTGCTCCTGGAGGCTTTGTGTCTTCCTGAAATACACTGCCTCCCAGAGCTTCCCCTGAAGTGATGCTGTTCCATGTTGTTCCCAACATGGGGTTAAGACTGGGTTAGGAGATCTGATCTGATCCCAGTAATTTGCTTCTATCTTCCAGTGTCCCCAGTTGATCGCTTATCTTCCTTATTTGGGGTCAGGAAGGAATTTTCCTCCAGGGCAGATTGGCAGAGGCCCTGGAGGTTTTTCGCCTTCCTCTGCAGCGTGGGGCATGGGTCACTTACTGGTGGTTTCTCTGCAGCTTGAGGTCTTCAAACCACAATTTGAAGACTTCAATAACTCGGACATAGGTTAGGGGTTTGTTATAGAAGTGAATGGGTAGGGTTCTGTGGCCTGCTTTGTGCAGGAGGTCAGACTAGATGATCGTATTGGTCCCTTCTGACCTATGAGTCTATGAGTCTATCTTCCCTGCATACTGCCAGTTACAGATGTATCCCATTTCATCGCTGTCAATAGTAACCTAACAAAGTTTTTTGAATAGTCCGTTCCTTCACAGTACTATCAGTCTCACGATTAGTCACCCAATCTAGCAGTGGCACTGTACTGAGTCCAGCCCATGGCACACAGTTCTTCCTTTCCATGACTCAGTGGAGCACAGGAAGAAAACAGGATAATGCTCATAGGGACAGCTCAGCCTATAGGGAGCGGACAGGGCAACAGGTTTTCTTTTTTAGCAGCCAGGTATGCTGCTGTGTTGTTACTAACTGGGCATCATTCTTCGTGTCTCTCTCTCCCATTCATAAACATGGATGTTTCAAATAAATCTACCGAATGAATGAAATTAAAGTATGACACCAGTGAAATCCTAATAATGGTAGAATTCCTGAATTTTGTGCCTTGAAAGCTTAATTTTGCCATTTCGTTTCCTTTACATCCTCGTTCCTAGGTAGCCTACCCCTGAAGAGCTTGGAAAGCTGAATTTCCTCTGTTAATGCTTAGAAGTCCCAGCACTTTCTGATCAGATTTCTCTTGAGAAGTCAGAGTTAAAGAAGGTTTTGGCTGGATACCATGTCAGACGTGATCCATCTGTTCATTTAGTGCCAGCATGTTTTGTCATAAGTTTTAGACATTTATGAACCTTGCACTTCCAGATAAACTTTGGTAATCTGCATATTTACAATGTCTGGGAAGAGTAAGGAAAATGATTTCATTTCCCAAGAGTCAATGGTGGAAACTGTGTTATGAGACAGAGGTGCAATAAATGGGAGAATATCTAGTACCCAGCTCCCTTTGACATTAAGGACCAATGAAGCCAATGGCAAAACTCCCATTGATCTCAGTAGGACAAAGATTTAGCCTTACTAGAATACATACATCTTTTTTTTTTCCAAGGCAGTATCTCTGGGAATGAACTGCTGCTGAAACATCATTGTATCTATATCAGTACAGAAAATGCTGGCTTGCAGCAACCAATACCTGTCGCTGCTAGTTTCAAAGACAAACTTTTTAATGCTGATGCCTAAAAATCCCTGCTTGGAGCTCCTTTGTGAGTCAGAAGAGGTAAACAGGGAACTGGGAGTCTGAAATCTGGGTTTTATGCCTTACTACCACTGGCTGTATGACACTTCTCTTTGATGTGCCTCAGTTTATCCCATCTGTAAAGCAGGGATAACGATACATTCCTTTGTGAAGCACTTCAGGATCCCCAGATGGGGTTAATGTTGCCATTGAGAGAAAACAGACAAGTGGGAGACAAGCACTGTAATTACTAGAGTGTAACACCTGTCTCTTTCCTGGAAAGTTAAGTGTACAATTACTGATTTAGAGCTATATAATAATGTATTTCTTAATATGGACTCTGATTGTTAAACCTTCAGAGTCCATATGTTCCCTCCCCTGTAACCTCGTTAGACCTATAATAGCTGTGTTGAGATGGGCATTGATGTTTAGTTAGATTCAGTAAAAAGATCAGATGAGTAATTTTTCTGACTCTGTTTATATGTTTTCTATTTTTACAAAGATTAACCATGCTCTTTAATGACCTTTTTAAAAATGTTCATGAATTGTAAATGGACTTTGTTGTCCAAGAACTCTGAATGAGTAGTAGTGATCTGGCAAATTTTCCTGATCTGTTCCGCTATCCTAGCTCACATAGTGTTTTATTTGTAAAATGGTGCATATTGCAGAATTGGCCTCATTAGTAGCAAAGCTTAGGTTTTGTTTACATATATTCCTCTTGGATGGTGACTCTAAAGATGCAGAATGTGCATCTTCTCATAAGCTTTTGTAAGTGTTCTGTGCTGCATCTCTTCATAATTAAAAAAAAAAAAAAAAAAAAAAAAAACAGCCAGGTATGAATGAGACCACTCAGATGTGAGTTTCAACAGAGGAAAGGTTTTGGTTATTTTAAGTGTTAGTAGCAAGCATTGTTTTTGCTATTTCTCACTACCTCTGCTATTGGCCAAAAGGAATTTTTTAAAATTTTACTTGTTTGTTCAGTTTTGATATGAAAATTTTCATTGTTGATATATTTCAGGACAATCAAAGCAAAAAGGAATGAACTGTATTTATATGAAGGGGAATGGAATTCTGGTTTTGTTTAAATTGCAGGAGTATGTTTAATGAATATTTGGAAACAACATTTTAAAAAAAAGAAAGAAATAGTCCTTGGGTATTAAAGAACCTAGTGAAAATTAGACAAAGAAATAGTTCTAATTTAGTATAGTGTAAATGAATATTGTGTGCGCGTGCGCATGTGTATTCATATAATGAGAGTGACATAGACATAATGTGAAGTTCCAACAAAAACTTCTGTGTAAAACGCTGCTTTGATATAGGTATAGGGATAGAACTTCTGATTCAATGCAGATTTACTAACGTAGATCTCTGCACTTGTGTAAAGTCACATTGATGTCAGTGGGACTTCACCGCAGATGAGGGGTCCACACTACAGTATCCTAATATAGGGTCAGGGTTCTCAGTAGGACATTTCTGAGAGAATCTTTTAAGACTGTGATGGTGGCATGTGGGTCAGACTTCTGCCTACAGAGAAATAGAGGAAACATACTGTCGATGTTACCAATAACTAGAATGCTTGTGCCTGACCCAGCTTCCATTGAATTCAGTGGGAGCTTTGCAGTTGACTTCAGTGGAGATAGGGTTGGGCCCTTTATCACTGCACCGAGGTATGGCCTCTGTAGTAGTGCCAATAACACATTTGATGTAATAGTCACTTTGAATACCCTGTGTTAAAATGTTAGAGATGTTGAGTTTTCATGACAGGGGCATGGTGAGAGAATGTAAACAGGCAGGGAAGATGGTTTTCCCAAGTGTCAATCAAGTACAGTCTGAAAGAGACAGGTGTTTTGATCTACTGCAAGTATTAAACACATAGGACCAAAGCCAAAGCTCATGGAATCAATGGGAGTTTCTCCAGTTTCTTCACTAGGCTTTGGATTAGGCCCATACCATATAATAGAAATGTTGGTTTTATGTATATTGTAGATGTTGTTTACATTTAATAGAGATTGCCCCAGACAAGAATCCTGGCTTCAAACAGCTCCCAGATCTGTTCCAAACTTCTTGCCTCCATCTTTGGAATGGGCCAGCCTAAACCCTGCTTCTGAATACCCTCAAACTTTCTACCCACCTCTGATTCTGTACTACAGACAGTTTAAAAAAATCTCAAACAGTCATATTCTTTTTCACATTTTTTCAGCTGTCACTCTGGATCAATGAGAAGATGCTCACAGCCCAGGATATGTCTTATGATGAAGCAAGGAATCTACACAGTAAATGGCTAAAACACCAGGCATTTATGGCAGAACTTGCATCCAACAAAGAATGGCTGGAGAAAATTGAAAAGGTAAATAAAGAACATTTTATAAACTTCCTCTCTCTTTAAATCATGGTTGTCTTCAGAGAAATGAAAGTAAAAATGGCTTATCTTTACTCAACACATGAAACCCCTGTTGTCTTTGATCATCTATTCAATTTAGACTAAAAAAGTTTTTATCATTGCTGACCAAATACAGTTATGAAAAGCAAGTCTGTCCAGTTTCTTTGTGGCTATCTCTCAGTCTGTTTCATCCTCTGTGTAATCCACTCCATTCTGTCCTATTTCTCATCAATCTAATCTTTTTGCTATTTTCTGTCAGTTTAAGATGTCCAGGTTTTTGTAGTGCACGCACTAGCCAGTTTGCCAATTCCGTCCAGTTGCCAAGTCGTCCTTACTTGTAATGATGTAAGGAGGAAGACACAAGTTGATTTTCAGATGCCAGGGTTGGAAAGTACAAAAATCATCATTTTGATTTATAAGCTGTACACGTTAACTATGTCGATCATGGAAAGAAAGTAACTATATAACCCGTGGTGCCGTTCTGACTGTCACTGTTTTTGTAGTATAATCACAATACTAAACAGAAAACAAACCTTATGTGAGAAGTTAAAGCTCAGCTTGTTTTGTGAACAAATAACATCTCCATTGAGCTAGATCAAGTGATTTTAATGGCTTTAATGTGCTGTACTATTTTTTCTGTTTTCTTGTTTGAAAGAAAGAACACTGGAACATTAAGAAATTCTCATCTTTAGCTCTGACAGTGGGTTTCTGCTCACTGTAAGTTAGCATAATTGCTCATTTCCTTCCCAGTTTGGCACTCTTTGTATCCCATTAGTGGTTTTTCTGTGTTTTGCAACACTAATAGTTTTCATCAGTGTAACTGAAATACTGCTCTCACCAACAGCAGTACCTTTTCAGCGATGCTAGTGCGTTCCCATCCTCTGTCCCGGAAAAGTCAGATTGCAACAAAAGATAAAATACCTGCACCAAAGTTGTGTGTTGAACCACAATTGCAAAACATTGTATTCTTATCAGGATTTGTTTTGTATTAAATGTGCAGTGTTGTGTACAGAAGTCACCATTACAAAGCTTGATCCGTATTGAGAGAGATTACCAGTTCTAGAGGTATAAGCATATTTTTAAATAGAGGATATGTGTCTCAAGCTGGAGAAAATCTTTCCAAATGAAGAAATATTTTAAAGTCCAAGCACTGTGTTGATTGTTCTCTTAAATATAGGGCTCCTGCTTCCCTATATGTTGTTGTTCCCATTGGAAGGAGAACTAGCATGCAAAAGAAGCTAGGAGTTCAGCACCATAAAGCTGGTGACTTTGGGAGGGAGCCAGTGGGGGCAAGGTATAGTTGCCTGGCAACATCCATCCTCTACCTCAGCATCTTGATAGCACAGTCATACTGCACTGTACTCCCTCTGCCAGCATTATCCTTGGTCTCCCTATTCCCCAAATGTTCCACAGTATTGTGAAGATCCTGCACAAGTTACGGCAGGTTTGTTTTTCAATAACATGCTCCACTTTGTCCCACATGTTTGTGGGTGAGCATGTCCCACCCCCACAAAAACAGATCCGGATCCCCGCAGAACCCACAATGAGGAGGGACTTTCAAAGGGTCTAAATGAAGGAGGGGGAGCAAGGTATGCAGCCGTCACTCTCCACCCTTCCAGATCCTCTCTGACCTGGGGTACAGGAACCTTACTCCTTATGGAACTGGCGGGACCGTGGAGTCTTTGTTTTGGAAAGAATAATTGAGATGTAATTTTGACAGACCTTTAGTGCTCTTCCCTAATGTCATTATGTATGCTATGTGCTTTGCAGGAAGGGATGCAGCTCATTGCAGAGAAACCAGAGACTGAAACCGTAGTGAAAGAAAAGCTGACAGGCCTGCATCAAATGTGGGAGGAGCTCGAATCTACTACCCAAACCAAGGCTCAGCGACTCTTTGATGCGAATAAGGCTGAGCTTTTCACACAGAGTTGTGCTGATTTGGATAAATGGCTGAACAGCTTGGAGAGTCAGATACAGTCTGATGACTATGGAAAAGATCTCACCAGTGTCAACATCCTGTTGAAGAAACAACAGGTAAACAGACTGAGCAGAGAGTCTAGAATAGAAGAGAAGGAAAGGCAATTGTAAGTAGGGTTGCCAACCCGCCTGGTTTGGGCCGGAGTCTCCTGGAATTGGGATTGATCTCCCGGAGGCTACTGAAGCCAATCAGAGAGATTTTAAGTCACTAAAAGTCCAGCGGAGCAGCAGGGCTAAGGCAGGCTCCCTACTCGCCCTGGCTCCACGCCGATCCTAGGAACAGCTGGCATGTCCCAGTGGCTCCTAGGGGGTGCGGCCAGTGGAGTTTCTGAGGTAAACACTGCCCGAACGATGCCTGCATCCTAAACCCCCTCCGCACCTCTGCCCCAGCCCCCTCCTGCATCCCCTCCCAGAGCCCACACACCAAACCTCCTGCCACAGGTCGGAACCCCCTCCTAGACCCAAACTCTCTCCCAGAGTCCTCACCACAAGCCCCCTCCTACCCCATAGCCCCCTCCCGCACCCAAACTGCCTCCCAGAGCTCACACTCTGATCCCCCTCCAACATCCCAGTCCCCTGCCTCAGGCTCAGTGTGGAGCCCCCTCCCACACGCTGAACCTCTTGGCCCCATCCCAGGGCCTGCACCTCAACGCCCTGCCCCAGCCTGGTGAAAGTGCATGAGGGTGGAGGGGAGTGAGCAACAGAGGGAGGAGGATTGGGGTGAGTGGGGACAGGGCCTCAGGAAAGGGCAGGGCAGGGTTTGGGGGAAGGGGGTGGGGCAAGGGTGTTTGGATTTCTGCAATTATACAGTTGGCAACCCTAGTTGTAAGCAAACCAAGGAACAGATAAAGGACCCTTTCAGTTTAGATTAAGATTTAATTTGCTCTTCTTTCTTCCTATTTGTCCCTTCTTTTAAGGGAAAACAGCAGCCATTAGATACCCCATCCCCACATCTCTCAGTACAATCTGTCCTCTTCCTCCCCAGTTCTTCCCCTCCTGTTGATAATTTCTTTCCCTGTGGGGATCCTCCAGTAATTACAGCAGTGAATAAAGTGACTCTGCATCTGCTGTTACACTGAACAGTTTGGAGTAGAGTTAAGCTGTGAGCAACTAGTAAAAGAGTAAGAACTGGGGACCAAATGCACTACTTTTGGAAGCAGGCACAACTCCCTTGACTTCAGTGATGCTGAGTCCAGCAATTCAGCCATGAATCTGGTCTTAATCCTGCTTCCATGCACTGGCGCTCCCTATCAGGAAATGGATCCAGTCTACTTCATATGCTGTCACTGCAAAACCTGTCACAGTCATTATTAATATGGTGAATTCCTAGTTATTGTGATTCCTCCTTTGTTCTTGCCCAGGATTATGAAACTAATGATCCTTTTTTTAATCTTGCAAATTGCATCTATACGAATGCCCAGTTTTTCAAGCTCTCTTGGCACTTTCCCCCTCCTTAGATGCTTGAAAACCAAATGGATGTTCGTAAGAAGGAGGTAGAGGAGTTGCAAAGCCAGGCCCAGGCTTTGAGTCAGGAGGGCAAGAGTACTGATGAGGTAGATGGCAAACGCCTTATTGTACAGAAGAAATTTTTGGAGCTACTGGAACCCTTGACTGAAAGGAAGACAAATCTGCTGGCCTCCAAAGAGGTCCACCAGTTCAACCGGGATGTGGAGGATGAAATTGTGAGTACAAATCACATTCCCCAAATCTAGAAAATGCTCAGTCCTATCAAGGGGACTTGTCTGAATTAATCTGTCACTAGCACATTAGTCTATTGCATTTCCCAAGGCATCTCTCGCAGCCTCCAGCTCCTCTCCCATCAATATCACTGATGTTTCATGGGGATTTTCTGAAATTTCTCTTTCAGCTGTGGGTTGGAGAGAGGATGCCTATAGCAACATCTACAGATCATGGACATAACCTCCAGACTGTGCAGCTACTGATAAAGAAAAATCAGGTAAGTTGCTGCTGTTATAGTTGTTTCTGTCCCTGTTAATTAATGGTACCCAGAATCTGCCAGGAAAAATGTTTCAGGAGGCTCTACTTGGAATGAGTCTGTTTGCTGTAAGTGCTTAGGGCTGAATTATGGATGCCTCAGTGCATATGTGCTGAAGGCTGAGAGAACTCAGGGAGCCCTTTCCTGCAGTGTACTCATGCAGGAGGCAGTCATAGCTTGTCCATACAAACTGTTATGGTGTGTATTGCTGTGCCTGCTACTCTTCTGCCTTAGGTGACAGCCCTGCCTGGCATCCTCATTTTGTAAGTTTGTTCAGATGCTGTTTCTAATTAATATGTTGCTTTCCAATGTAGACACTTCAGAAGGAAATTCAAGGACATCAGCCTCGTATTGATGACATTTTTGAGAGGAGCCAAAACGTTATTACAGACAGCAGCCTTAATGCTGAAGCGCTTCAGCAGAGACTTGCAGACTTGCAACAGCTGTGGAAACTCCTAATTGAGGAGACAGAGAAACGCCACAAACGCCTGGAGGAGTCTCACAAAGCACAGCAGTATTACTTCGATGCTGCAGAGGCTGAGGCGTGGATGAGTGAGCAAGAACTCTATATGATGTCAGAAGAGAAAGCCAAGGTGAGTAGCTTTATGGTGAAACAGGTTTGCAAGCACTTTGGGGGACAGGATTAGAATTCAAAATGGCCTTGACAAATTGGAGAACTGGTAAATCAAGACATAATGGGCTTAATCTGCTGCAAAAGAGATTTAGTTTAGATATTAAGACAAACTTTTTAACTCTTAAGAATAGCTAAGCCTTGGAATAGGTTTCCAAGGGAGGTTGTGGAGTCCTGTCATTAGAGGTTTCTAAGAACAGGTTAGACAAACACCTGTCAGGGACGGTCTAGGTATGTTTGGTCCTGCCACAGCGGAGGTGACTGGACTTGGTGACCTCTTAAGGTCCCTTTCAGCCCTATGTTTCTCTGATTCTGTAATCGAATATGTCACAAATACAGTGGTGACATAAATGAATTGAATTCACTCATGAGATCCCACAAAAGATCTCTGTTTGGATAGTGCTACTCACAAGTTACTGTTTTTCTATGGAACGCTGGTCTTGCAGTACCAGGTCATGTTAACAGTGCAGCATCACCTGACAATACCTGTACCACTAACACACAACACTAGTGCTTTACAAGAAACCTTGCTTTTGCATTTGGTGTGTGCCATACATGTATTTTCCTGTTTGCTGATATAGGGCCAGAGTCACCAGAACCAAATGAATGTTCGTAGGCCAAAATTTCCAGGTGTTTTGCATCACTGGAGCAGTGTAAAACAGCTAATCTGTACTGGTGAATCTAGCCCAGTACTTCAGAACCCAGGGCACTCTGTTAAGGGTCTGCTGCTCCCATTGTAGTCAAATCCAAAAAGGATCAGACCACATAAGGGAAAACAATCTATTCCTTCCTCTCTGCAGTATTGGGGAGAGGGAGGGGAGTATGCTATATAGGTTTTTTTATTATTATTTTTAATGACCCAGGGCAATATATAACCATTTCACACCCATGTAACAGATTCCAGGGGCATTCAGTGCCCAGCTAACAAGGGTTTTGCTTTACTTTGTTTTCCAAGCATAACAAATAAAAGAAATCTTAAAAATGAAACCACAAACAATCAGTCCACCAGAATGTTTCAGAGAGAAACACTTATAGGTGGTTTCAAGTTACATAGTCAGCCGTGTTTTATTTTACTTAATTTTAGTTGCATATTGTTTTAATCAAAATTTCTGCAGGCATTTTTGGGGAGCCTTTTCCAGGTCCTTAGAATTTCTTATCTTTGACCAAGGGTGTAATTGCAAAGCCTGACCAGTGATATGTCAAAAATCTTTTCTGTTGTCACGGGCCCTACACATCACCAATGTTCTATAAATGCACAACACTCTTCACAGTCAAGGAAATTAAACATGTTTGATGCACAGCTGATTTAATCTTGCTCTGGATCCCAGAGGGGTCATTGTATTCACCCTTTCACTTGTTTTGTCACTGTGAATGGACACCATTTACCATAGATTTAACTAACATTTTTATACCATAGTCAGAACCACTTTTCTTCAAGTTGCACTTGAGAGCAATCCTTCGTAAATCTTTTACACTGCTGTCAAGTTGATTGCCCATATTTCACCCAACCTGGTGAGGTTGCCATTGCTGAGTATTTCTCCAAAGGGGGGGACGTGACTGTATCGTTCTGTCTATGTTACAGGATGAACAGAGTGCAGTGTCCATGCTGAAGAAACACCAGATTTTGGAACAGGCAGTAGAAGACTATGCTGAGACGGTGCACCAGCTTTCCAAGACTAGCAGAACTTTGGTTGCAGACAATCATCCGGAAAGGTTAGTAATCCCTTACAGTTGGATTTTTAACTGCCTTTGATGATTAGATCACTTCATTGATGCACTGTGAAAGATAAAGACTAAAACAAATTGTAAGTAATTCAGGAAAACATGTCCAAAGTGGGACCAAGTTCTGTCCTAGCCAGACAACAGGAGTATGTCTTGGTGCATCCTTGTCAGAGTGGAATTTCACGGGGAGAACCAGTGCACCAGGCTGCAAGGTGCAATTTGCTGATGCTCTGATCAGGATTAGTGTACACAACTACTGATTAGTACTGGGCATGTTGGTGACATTGCGTGGGCTGGTGCATTAACCATAATACTTCCATGTGCATTCCTGTAGAAAAAAGGAATCCAATCATGCTGCTTGTATAGGGGAGGAGTATCCAGATACTCTTTTTTCCCTCTCATTGCTCATCAGTGGGGAGCACTGGGCCAGTGAGTTAGAATCACCCAAGCCCTTTCACTTTTGAATGTCAGTGGAAGTGCCCCCGGATGGAGGTGCTACCGCCCTGCCTTGGGGTTTATAGTGAGGAAGGGCAGCTTTACTTTCTAAGATGACAGAGACTTGTCTCTGGAGGCTGCTGAGGGTTGCACAGAATCAGTGCATCTCCTGTCTGTACTAGCCATCCCCTCTTCGTAGCTAGAGCCCCCTACTTTATGGGTGTGGCTTGCCTCTACAAATATACACCAACATCTCCTATGTTGACTCACTATACAATGTATCTGTGCTTACACATCCAGCTTTTCACTCTTAACACACATGGAAAAGCACCATGCTCGTAAAGCTAGTATTGGGATACTCTGGTGTCTTGGTGATTGTAATAGGCCTTGTGGCACAGGAGACTTCCAGCGCCTCTACATTTGGTCTGTCTCTGGCCACGTCTAGACTACCCGCCGTATCGGCGGGTTAAAATCAATTGCTCGGGGATCGATATATCGTGTCTCATCTAGACGCGATATATCGATCCCTGAGCGCGCTTATATCGATTCCGGAACTCCACCAACCCCAACGGAGTTCCGGAATCGACATGGCGAGCCGCGGACATCGACCCTGCACGGTGAGGACGGTGAGTAAATCGATTTTAGATATTCGACTTCAGCTACGTTATTCACGTAGCTGAAGTTGCGTATCTAAAATCGATTTTCCCCCGTAGTGTAGACCAGCCCTCAGAAGGAGGGAAGCCTTGTTCATGAAGATAGAAGGTTAATACATGAAGAATTATGGCCCTCGGAATGAAGGAAACAGGAGATTCTTAGGCTATTCCAAAGACGGCTCCAAGTGGCTAAATCCATTTTATTAGATCACATGGTTCAATGGAATGAGAATAGAAGGGACACTATCAGAAAAAAATTAGTTAAATCCAGAGTTACATACTATAGGAGAAGCCAATTCAGTTATGACCTTTAGCGGAGATTGATTTCAGGCTATGTATCACTAAGAGAGCTTAAAAAAGTAACTTTACCATGGTAGTTATAGCCATGGGGACTGAATTCTCCATTGACAATACGCTGGCTCTATGGCAAATTTATTTAACCTACCCCTCGTCTGGCTGGAGCTGGGAGAGTCTTGGTGATGAGAGTCTCCATCTCTATTGGAAGAGTGTGTGCTGCATAATTTAAAAGCACTCACTCATGGTCAGTTTTGAGTTTTTATGGCTCTACTGATTGAATAGTGCAATAACTTAGTAAACCTGTATATTTGGCAGAGGAAAGGCAACGTTAAAGGGGGTTATGCAGCTCACAGGAAACAAATCCAAGAGATCTGGTAAATGGAATTATTAGTTTCCTTTGGATTATTGAGTCTTAGACTGAAGAAACCTGTTAGTGCTGTTGACCATCAATTTAGCATTAACTTTCAAGGCTGAAGGAAATTCTGACTGCTTGAACCAAGGGAAAGATAGTCCAGGTCTTTTCTCTCAGTCCTAGGATAAGTCTATCGTGTGATCTTAACCTCAGTAAATGGGGTTCTTTGTTCACATTTACATTTTCCACAGTCGGTGGGTGTGGTCTATATTTGCATCGTGGGCCAGGTCGTTGGCTGGTGTAATTGGCATCACTCCGTTGACTTTAATGGAGCTAGGCCAGCTAAGGATCTGGTCCGAATGTTTACAGGCAAAGTTTTAGTCACTTCAGAGACGTGTTTTATGGGCTAAATATTCTAACAGTGATTTTTCTTCTTAGATTTTTTGCCCCCTGATGTTTGTGTGTTTTTTAAAAAATCAGTGGTGACTCATTTTCTTGGGGATTTTTTTCAGCGAGCGTATCAGTATGCGCCAGTCCAAGGTGGATAAGCTGTATGCAGGCTTGAAGGATCTAGCTGAAGAGAGGAGGGGCAAACTAGATGAGAGACACAGGCTATTCCAGCTCAATCGTGAGGTGGATGACTTGGAGCAATGGATTGCTGAAAGGGAAGTGGTGGCAGGATCCCATGAGCTGGGACAGGATTATGAACATGTTACAGTAAGTTATTTGGCAATAGCTGCAGACAAATCTGATTTTTCTGGGAATTGTACAGATTAGCTGGATAATATAAATCAATGGTAGGTTTTGCTTATTTGATACACACTATATTTTGAGGGTATTGAGTCATTTGCATGTTCTTGTCTCTTCACTACCACATAAGCGATATGTTGTGGGATTCCTACAGTTGTCATAAACTATTTCAGGTTCCTGCTTGCGAATTATATTGCATGTAAGACACTCCAGTATAGCATTCCTGGTGATCTTACACAATTTATTTAAAAAAGTCATGTGCTACCCATCACATTTTCAATCCCCAATGATAGATGTTATTTAAAACATACAGCTTGGGCACTGCTGATTTACAGCTCTTTGTTCACATTTCAGATGTTACAAGAGCGATTCCGCGAATTTGCCCGAGACACTGGAAACATTGGACAGGAGCGTGTTGATACTGTTAACCACATGGCAGATGAGCTCATCAATTCTGGACATTCTGATGCAGCCACCATTGCAGAGTGGAAGGATGGTCTTAATGAGGCATGGGCTGACCTCTTGGAGCTCATTGACACAAGAACACAGATTCTAGCAGCCTCTTATGAACTACACAAATTTTACCATGATGCCAAGGAGATCTTTGGACGTATTCAAGATAAACACAAGAAACTGCCAGAGGAACTTGGTAGAGACCAAAACACAGTGGAAGCACTACAGAGGATGCACACAACGTTTGAACATGATATTCAGGCTTTAGGCACCCAGGTATGTATTATGCAAGCAACTTTTCAGTGTGTGTCTGGTTGTAGGAATCTTGGATGACATCAGATATCTGCCACCAAGTGCTGAGAGACAAGATTGTGGATTGCTATTCAAAAACATTTCTATGTGAATAACATCACATGGCTTATTTTACTACTTGTATTTGTAATGTGCTTCTCTAATTATAGAGTCTAGTTCTGTTAGTGTCTAGAGTGTTAGAAGTCACTCTGGAAGTCCACCGCCTTCTATATATACAGATAATTGTTTACTGAACATTTGTCATCTGCTGTGCTTGATTAGAAAAGAAATCATAAAATCAAAGGGCTTGTATATTGCTTATGATGACAGGCAATGAAGGTAAGATTTTCAACCCCAGCTAAAGGCTTTAGCCATACATTTCCCATTAGTACTGGGGTGCTGCATACCAATATAAAAACATGGATGGAAGGGAGGATTGTTGGATAGGTAGGTAGCTCAGTCTGACTTCCCAGAGGACCTGTTTCAGATAGGCATATATAGTAGTGCCAGCATTATATTATCTGGTTTATGCAGTTGGAAGATAAATTAGGAAGAAAAAATGTTAATTTGCATTAAATAGAACACCTATTTAAAGCAGTTTCAGTGAGGCACTGAGCTGGTATTAAATCTATCAAGTTTTTTTTGTATATCAGTGCTAATATATAAACACAGATTTTAGCTTTTTCTGTGCTCTGAACACAATCTTGGGAAGGTTAGTAGTAATTATGCTAAAAAGTCACCACTGAATTTTTCCATGCCCCAGTGCCCATATTTGCTCCATTTGTGAACATTGCACAAAATAATCTGTCCAGTGGAAGGACAGATGTTCCAAACTGTATGCGGGGGGGAGGAGGGGAAGCAAAAATTAAAGGAAATTCCTTAATCCTCTTCAGATTTTCTAATGCTTGGTATTCTTGTTTGTAGTGGCTGATAAAAACCTTATATCTTTAAATGCAGTTACGTATCAGAGGAGTAGCCGTATTAGTCTGGATCTGTAAAAGCCGCAAAGAGCTCATGCTCCAATACATCTGTTAGTCTATAAGGTGCCACAGGACTTTTTGCTGCTAAATGTGGTTAATCTACCAAATAGCTATTTTTGTTATGCATTTGGATATTATAACTTCACCACTATTGCTTCTTGTATTAGTTTCTGGAAATAGTAAACTAGGACATTTAAAATGGTAAAACTCCCATTGACTTCTATGGGAGCAGAGTTAGGCCAAGACCAAGTGCTTTTGAACATTTCACCCCTAAAATTCAGAAACTGTACAGATAATGGATACAATGAGCTCATTCTGATTTAATTTTATTCCATGTTCTGTACTTACGCATGCACAATATACAGGTTAGTAGAGTTCAAAATGCAGTAACTGTCAGAGTGTTTAATTTATTAAACATTTAAACAATCTGAAATGTCAAAACTACAATTTAAAAAATGTATTTTCTTAAGGCAGATATATTAAATAGGCAAAAAAGAGAATAGCTATTAATATATCATACTAGGAATTATAATCCCCGCTAAGGCATACAGCTGTTTTTAACATGAATATTTCAAATGGGAGAAATGCAAGTGAACCCGGTTGCTATGAAGTAGTGTGTTTCTTCATTGTTTGGAGTGTCTGGGCCAATTCACAATGGCTCTGCTACTTGAGTAGTCATTTACACTAGTGCAAAGGGAGTGCAAAGTGGATATAACACACTATCATCATGTTCTGATAATGTTTTGTACCTAGAAATTAGGTCACTTAATATAGGATAGAAGATTATATCCTGGAAAGAATTGTCTCTGAAATGATTTGAGAATCATGGTGGATGACTAACTGAACATGAGATCCCAGTGTAATGCTGTGGCTAAGAGGTTTAACATAGTCCTTGGAAGCATACGCAAGGGAGTATCAACTAGGAGTAGGGAGATATGTTGCCTCTATATGCTGCATTGGGGAGGCCATTACTGGAGTACAGTGTGTAGTTCTTCCAAAAGGATGTTGGAAACACTGGAAAAGATTTAGAACAGAGCCACAAGAATGATTTGACACCTGGAAAATATGTTTTGTAATAGAGACTTGGGAAGGTCATTCAGTTTAGTTTGTCCAAGAGAATGTGATCAAGTCACTTTTTAACAATCTGCAAGGTCCTATATGGGGAAGAGATTTTTTGACAGTAGTAGTCTCTTTAGTCCAGCATACAAAGGCATGACAAGATCCAGTGACTGAAAGATGAAAATAGACACGTTCAGACTGGAAATAAGGTTCGAATTTTTAAGTGAGGATAACTAACTATTGGAACAACTTACCTAGGGATATGATGGGTTCCCCATCACTTGAAGTTTTTTAATCAAGACTGGCTGTCTTTCTAAAAGATATGCTCTATTTCATCCAGACTTGATGATCATAATGATCCCTTCTGGCCTTAAAATCTATGAATCATTTTGCACTGGTGTAAATGATCACGCAAGATGCGGGCAATAGTGAATTGATGTGTTTTTCTTCTGAGGCTTATTAACCAGACGTCTCTACTTCTCTAGGTATGAGAAGTTCTAAAATGAAAGGCTGACAGGACACCAGGAGTGAGGCTTTCACAATGCAAAGTTCCAACTCTGAAAAGTTGCAACTTATAAAACACTTAAAGGAGAAACTCAAAACATTAATTAGCATCTGAAATTTCCTTATGCTGTGGATTATTTTGACTAAAAAGCATACACGAGCTGAGGTGCAGTTTTGTTGTTTGCTTTTTAAATACGTTAGGTGAGACAGCTGCAAGAGGATGCTGCACGCCTACAGGCTGCCTATGCTGGGGACAAGGCTGACGACATCCAGAAGCGGGAGAAAGAGGTCCTGGAAGCATGGAAAGCATTGCTGGATGCCTGCGAGGGACGCAGGGTTAGACTGGTGGATACAGGAGATAAATTTCGTTTCTTCAGCATGGTTCGTGATCTCATGCTCTGGATGGAAGATGTTATCCGGCAGATCGAAGCCCAAGAAAAGCCAAGGTAATGTGAACATCTGCAATGGAATATTATGGTATTATTATAGTAAGGCTGCTACTTTTGCTGAGGAGTATAGCAGCCTGTTTAAAGGACTGAGCCAAGATAATGGGACCAAGGTTATCTAGATAATTTAGATCCCTCCAACCAGTTGAAATAAAATGGCTGTCTAATCAACCTTTCCATATAGACAGAGGAAAAGCAGGCAGTGGGTGGCATTCTGGCTACCCATACCACAATTAAGAATGGCAGCTATGCTGACTGTCAGATGGAAGGACCTGCAGAGCTGGCTGGAGAGAACTAGTGAGAAAGAAAGATTTCACTACTCTGGAAGTATGACCTCACCGCACATTAGGTTGTATGGGCCATTGTCTGGCTCGTAGGAAAAGGAGAGTGGTCCTGTTGAGAGCTAGATGAACAGAGATTAACTTGCTATGGCAGTTTCAGAGCAGATCAGCATGGGGATTCAGACCTATTTCCCCTTCCCCTCCATCCCCCAGATTACTGGAAGGTGAGGGGGCTACTCATGTCCACACTGGTGCAGGAAAAGCCCTCTTTTCCCCGAAGCAGGCAAAGCCGCCCCCACCCTCCATGGGATTAGTTCAATACCAGGTCTCCTCATGAACCGCTGTGGGCATTACACTGATCAGTCCTTTCTTGGGGAGCTGGAAAGGAATTTTTTTCCTCGTTGCTAGATTGGCCAAAGTGAGGTGAGGTGGGGTGGGGTTCGTTTTCCCCACAGTAGGTTGGGGGCTTAGTTTGGGCAGACATGAAATGGCGAGGAGGCTGTGATGTCACAACTTATTATGTAATCACGGGCTGGATGTCCAGCGCAGGTACTACATAGGGAAGGAATACTGTGATCAGATAAAATGGATTGACAAAGGGTTCAAAGGCAGTATTCCTTAAAGGAGTGGAAATGGGGGGATTCAGGAGTCCTGTGACTGGTACAAAAGGGAGCCGAGCTCTCCCTTAATCCTCATTTGAGGGGCAGGTGGGGTCACAGCAGTGAGTTGGCTGTAGAACAGGGTGGGTAAAGAGGTGGGGGGAGCTGACAGCTGCAGTTTCCCCCCCTCCTCCCCCATATAACTGCTTATGGAATTACCTACATTGTACACTTTTATTTGCCAGGTACTCCCTGACATTTAGGAATAAAGTTGCAGCCTATTTAAACCCCATTCAATGTCTCCTGTCCAATATTCCCTCTAATTTTTTCCATCCACATGCAAAATAAATTTTATGTGCATCAAGGTATGTGCAGATGTGCACCACCAGTGAAACAAAAATCTTAGATATAATATATATTTTTTTAAAGTTCCCATAGGGATAATTACTCCAGCCAGGACAAGTTAGTCATTTTAGAACTCACTGCTCAAAGAATTAAATTTAAGTATAAGAGAAATAAAAATTATGAAATGCATAGACCAGTCAAAACACTAAAATAACACACTTTGAAAGAATAAAATTACAGAGAATATATGTGCATTGCAGGAAGTACCAAGAAATAACAACAATGATATAAGTATGTGTTGGGAGGTGAGTGTGAAAGAGTCTGTATGTGTGTGTGTATGTGCACGGCACAGAGACTGTGTGTGTGTGATACAAACTGTGTGTGCTGTCTGCTGGGGACATTTCTGAGACACACTGTGTGCTGTCTCTTTAAGACACTCACTGAAAGCTCTCTTGCTCTGTCCTGAGTCCTGTTATCTTCCCTCCCCTGCTCTGTGAAGATGGAGTACGGTGCAGGGGGCCAGAGGAAGGGGTTTGAGAGAGAAAGAGACTATGTGAGCTGGCTGCTGGGGAAATCTCAGAAACAGTGCACTGTCTCTTTAAGAAAGGTACTGAGGCTATAGGGGCGGGCGGGAGGGAGGGGGACACCCTGACATCAGCACCCTCCTTCCCCACCCCACCCCACCCCATCCTCGCTTTGCACAGCTAGCAGGAGGATTGTGGGAGGGGAGCAGCTGCAGGATGGAGCAGCATGGGGGAGGGGCACCTGAACACATGCTACCTGGTGAGCGCTCCAGTAATCAGCTGGCCACCATCTGAATCTCTCCTGGGCAGCCAATAGCCGCCCAAGTGCACAGCTTACAGGGAACACAGCTCCTGTCTTTCCGGCATAGCCGGACAATTACAGCTCTTTCTCATACAGCCTCTAGAGTAAAGCATAGGATTAAGGAGTTAACGTCACAGCCCTTCGCTCACTTCATGTCTATTTCAGATCAAAATTGTTCCATCTTAATGCAGCTGTTGCTTTTTTGTTTACAGAAAATAAATAGGCGAATAGCTTAAAAAATCCCTCTAGCCATATCAATTCATCATCAATCCCTTATACCCCTTCTCTTTTATAATGAGCCTTTCAGCCTGTTGATTTCAAGAAGACAAATTTTACTCTCTTGTATGGTCATTTCATTGAATATCTACTGACTGGTAATTCTTGGTTCTTTCTTGTTAGATTTAAGGGCTGTTAGATGCATTTAGATTCCTTGTGCCTATAAGGCACAGCCACAGTGCAGGCTCCAGGAGCCACAGTTGTCATGGTGATTCAGGGTAGCATGGCCATTGTGCCACATGGGGAGAGGAAGCAGTGTCTAGTTCCAGTGCAGAGGGGGAGTGGGCCTGCCTCTTCTCTCCCATTTTGGAGAGGCAAGCACTAATAGCAACACTAGTTGTGCATAGTACTTACCCTCAGTACTGACCACGATATAGATTTGTATCCTGTCCCCAGTCATGTACATCACGTAGAGGCTGAGTACCATCTTGCCTCTTGTGTATAATGACAAACTGGGAATTAATAAATTCTAGATTGTGCACTTCTGGTGTAGCTTATTTGTTTAAAAGAACAACTGTGTGATACCATTAATTTTGGAGTATACATTTCTAAACCACAATTTTGTCATTTTAGGGATGTTTCATCGGTTGAATTACTAATGAACAATCACCAGGGTATCAAAGCAGAAATTGATGCCCGAAACGACAGCTTTACTACGTGCATTGAGCTTGGCAAATCTCTTCTGGCAAGGAAACACTATGCATCAGAGGAGGTACTCTGCCTGCTGACTATACAAAAGCTGCAGTGCAGCTGAACTATGGATTTTGTTTTGGTTAGAGGAGGCTTGCATTGTGTAATCTGCTGATTAATGAGGTGTTCATTTATAATGACTGCATTACTTTAGGGTCCATTGCACTTGTATTGGTGAGATTTCTGTATTATTTCTAATCTGTGGTCAGTTCAGCGGTACCACTTTGTATATCCATGTGGGGGATCAGTATTAAAGTCCCCAGTTTGGCACCTAAACTTACCTTTTGGTCCAGGTAACATGCAGAAGTGATACTCTCAGTTCTGATGTGGAAGAGGGATGTGCACTGTTGGGATGATGACACCTATGAGCAAAAAGGGCAGTCTTGAGTGTTATCAAAACCAAGGGGAGTGATGTATTACAGAGCCTACTTGAAGAAGGCGTAGGAGTGGTTTTGTGCCTCTCTGCGCAAGAACAATCTTTAGCTTGTGGGTGGTGGAATATTAAGGGGAAAATTGTACTGTCCTGAAGTCTTAAGGGAGAAATCTCTGACTCCCTAGTGCTTAAACCCTGGATTTTATTCATAATTTATCGTGATCAGTTTGGGACCTGGTTAGGGAGGCTCTAAGCCTAAGGAAAGATGCACAACCCTCATTTCTTCCCGGATGGGAGGGGAGAGGGGGAGCCTTATTTTATAGCAAAGTTATTGTCTATCCAGGGAATCGATGATTTCTGTGTCAGCATTACAGATAAACACAGTGCAGTCTCCTCAAGGAGGCATTTAGTAGGCAACTGGAGAGGCTTTTCCCAACCCATGTTCTTGTTGAGAACAATATGGGGTTCATGTAGGTGTGTCAGTGGATTTGACTGTTGTCAATATAGACTGCTACTGACATGTAGTAACATCCATTGGTTAAGTAATGTGGATTATCTGCTAGAAAAAAGTGGTTGCCCCCTCTTTTATCCCGCTTAACAGTTAACAAAATACAGACTGGATTGGCAAAAATAAGCCAGGTCCTGTTTATATTTCTTTCTAATTAATCTACATGTTGTAGTTTTAAAGTAAATATTGTTATCTCAAGTCATGAAAATGCTGTATTTTAACTGCAATATTGTACTTACAATCAGGATTCAGAACATCAGTGTGTCCTCACCAAGGGTTACTGCTGACAGTAAGCAACTGCACCCGCTTCCATTAAGTTAATTTTAAATTCCCCACTGATGGTTTTGCACAGTGTATCCTGTTTCTGAAAGTCAGCGCCTTTTGTTTGTGGTAACAGCTTATACCAGGGGTGGGCAAACTATGGTCCAGGGGCCACATCTGGCCCTCCAGACATTTTAATCCAGCCCTCAAGCTTCTGCGAGGAAGTGAGGTCCGAGGCTTGCCCCACTCTGGTGCTCCAGTCAAGGAGCGGTATAGGGATCTTGCCCCACTCCGCACGACTCCTAGAAGCAGCAGCATGTTCCCCCTACAGCTCCTATGCATAGGAGCAGCCAGGGAACTCCACACACTGCCCCCTCCCCATGTACTGCCCCCGCAGCTCCCATTGGCCGGAAACCACAGGCAATGGGAGCTGCAGGAGTAGCGCCTGCGAACAGGGCAGTATGCAGAGCTGACTTGCCACACCTCTGGGTATGAGCCGGAGGGGAGACATGCCGCTGTTTCTGGGAGCTGCTTGAGGTAAACGCCGCCCAGAGCCTGCCCTCCTGACCTCTTCTTGTGCCCCAACACCCTGCCCCAGCCCTGATCCCCCTCCTGCTCTCCAAACCCTTCAGTCTCAGCCCAGAGCACCCTCCTGAACCCCCAATCCCTCATCCGCAGCCCACACCCCCAGCTGGAGCCCTCCTACAACCCAACCCCTAATTTCATGAGCATTCATGGCCCGCCATTCAATTTCCATAGCCATATGTGGCCCTTAGGCCAAAATGTTTGGCCACCCCTGGCTTATACAGTGTGGTTGGTGGTGTTGAGTTATTTGGTGTTCATGTAACATTGGTCCATTCTCTTAAACTCAGATCAAGGAAAAGTTATTGCAGTTGACAGAGAAGAGAAAAGAAATGATTGACAAATGGGAAGACAGATGGGAATGGCTGAGACTGAGTAAGGATGCATTTAAATTGCTTATTAACTGAGTGAGATGTAACTATTTCTGCACTGATATCTTTGGCTACTGCAAGAACATACAAGTACTTTCCCTGTTAACTGTTGCTGGTTGGAGTTGAGATGACATTGAAATGATAACAGGAACATTTGCTACTGCCAGTGGTACAGCAACTGGATAATGGCTGCAATGAGGGCCCAATCCTCCAACATCAAAGATCAGCTGGGCATTTTGCCATTGACTTCAATGAGGGCAGGATTGGCTAGCTAGATACACAATACCTTACGGATGTATTTAGTGTCATTTTCTTTTTTACAGTTTATTTTTAGTGGGTTTCCACAGTAACAAAAAGGCATTTGAATGGGCATTCCAAGCATGCTACACATATGTGCAGTTTATACCTGTGTTAGCTGATATAACAGAGTCTACATGTTTGGAAGTGCATTGGTTCGTAAAGTGTGTATTTTTAAACCTGTAAACCCATTAGGTTTCTTATACCAAAGACAAATAGTCAACAATCACAATATTTAGGGCGGTCGATTAATTACAGTTAACTCACATGATTAACTCAAAAAAATTGACTGCGATTACAAAAATTAATCGCGACTAATCACACTGATAAACAATAGAATAGCAATTGAAATTTATTAAATATTTGTCGATGTTTTTCTACATTTTCAAATATATTGATTTCTATTACAACACAGAATACAAAGTGCACTGTGTTCACTTTACATTATTATTTTTTATTACAAATATTTGCACTGTAAATATTCGCCTCATACAAGTACTGTAGTGCAATCTCTTTACCGTGAAAGTGTACCTTACAAATATAGATTTTTTTTTTGTTATATGACTGCTCTCAAAAACAAAACAATGTAAAACTTTATAGTCTACAAGTCTACTCAGTCCTACTTCTTGTTCACCCAATCGCTAAGACAGACATGGTTGTTTACATTTACAGGAGATACTGCTGACTGCTTCTTATTTAAAGTGTCACCTGAAAGTGAGACTTAGTGTTCGCTTTTGTAGCTGGCGTTGCAAGGTATTTACATGGCAGATATGCTAAACATCATATGTCCCTCATGCTTCGTCTACCATTCCAAAAGATATGTTTCCGTGCTGATGATGCTCGTTAAAAAAATAGTGCATTAATTAAATTTGTGATTGAACTCGTTGGGGGAGAATTGTATGTCTCCTGTTCTGTTTTACCTGCATTCTGCCATATATTTCATGTTATAGCAGTCTCAGATGATGACCCAGCACATTTTAAGAATACTTTCACAGCAGATTTGACAAAACACAAAGAAAATACCAATGTGAGATTTCTAAGGATAGATACAGCGCTCAACTTCAGGTTTAATAATCTGAGGTGCCTTCCAAAATCTGAGAGGGTCGAGGTGTGGAGAATGCTTTCAGATGTCTTAAAAGAGCAACAGTCTGATGTGGAAACTACAGAATCCGAACCACTAAAAATGAAAATCAACCTTCTGCCGGTGGCATCTGACTTAGATGATGAAAATGAACAAGGGCCAGTCTGTGCTACTTTGTATTGTTATCAAGCAGAACCCATCGTCAGCATGGATGCATGTCCTCTGTAATGGTGGTTGAAGTATGAAGGGACATATGAATCTTTAGTGCATCTGGCACATAAATATTTTGCAATGCTGGCTACGGCAGTGCCATGCAAACACTTGTTCTCACTTTCAGGTGATATTGTAAACAAGATGTGGGCAGCAGTATCTCCTGCAAATTGTAACCAAAATTGTTTGTCTGAGTGATTGGCTGAAGTAGGACTGAGTGGACTTGTAGGTTCTAAAGTTTTATACTGTTTTATTTTTGAATGCAGTTATTTTTTGTACATAATTCTACATTTGTAAGTTCAACTTTCATGATAAAGAGATTGCACTACAGTACTTCTTTTAGGTGAATGGAAGTATACTATTTCTTTTGTTTTTTACAGTGCAAATATTTGTAATAAAAAATAAAGTGAAAACTGTATACTTTTCAATTACAAACACAGTATACAATCAATATTTTTGAAAATGTAGGAAACATCCAAAATATTTAAATCAAAGGTATTCTATTATTAACAGTGTGATTAATCGTGATTAATTTTTTTAATTGTGCAATTAATCTTTTTAATCACTTGACAATCCTAATAATATCATAACATCCCAATACACAGTGACAGACAGAGGTCACATTTCATAAAATCTTAAATACGTCCACTGACAGTGTAAGGCCCAGCCAGCAACCCATGATATTATTATTAATGTATGGTTAATGCATTACTTGTACCAAAGACACATGCTTTGCATAGTTCTACCACTGTGTTGGTTCCTGAGACATGAGCTGCACTCCTGACAGTGCTACTGGAGTAGAGCTCAATTCAACTTCCACTGAACTCAGAAGATGTCTCTTCATTTACTTATACAGGAGCTGAGTCAAGCCCATAGTTAGGAGTTCAGGTGTTGATTTGTGTGTCTTATTACATCTCGATAGAAGCATTGCTCAAACTACCTCAGCTAAACCAGAACATCAGAATTACTGTCTAGTATAAGTCCATTCAATTCAATTGACTTAGTTCAGAGATAAATTCAGCCAAAGACACTTAAATCCCTCCCTCCCCCCAACCCTTCTAAAAACAAGAACTAAAGGCACCTGACTATATTGTGCCACTTTTGATGTCACTAAGCACTGACTGCCTTATATTTTTGCTCAGTTCTGGAAGTACACCAGTTCTCAAGGGATGCTAGTGTGGCTGAGGCCTGGCTGCTGGGACAGGAGCCATACCTCTCCAGTCGTGAGATAGGTCAAAGTGTGGATGAAGTGGAAAAGTTAATTAAGCGGCATGAAGCATTTGAAAAATCTGCAGCTACTTGGGATGAAAGATTTTCAGCACTGGAAAGACTGACTACAGTGAGTACTCTTTAAGTCCCCAAAGGGCTGCTTTCTTGGCTACTTTACCGTGTTTTGTTCACTGTAATATTTACACTTTCCCTTCAGTTTATTCAGTCAAATTGGTCCTGTCACTCGGACACTATGTGTCTCTCCCACTAATGCTAATACCTTCCCCACCTGCCTCCAGAGAGAGCCTAAGTGAATGAATGGCCTTTGCAACAAATTGGAGCTGTGTGAGGCCAGAGAGGAGGAAAGAAAGCATGTTCCAGAGTTGAGGGACCCTTCTAGCCCACTGGCGTACAAATTGCATTACTTCCCAGGGCTTTAACAGTTTAGGATGTTCTCTGTATATTTAATATAATGTGTTTGTTTTGAAGATACAAACACAAACAGTAAATTATTGAGGAAATGCTCCATTAGTTGCTAATGTAGGAGGTAGTAATTAGGGCCCTGATATGCATGGATTGCAGTGTGACAACACACTTGTGTGATGATTTGCAGGATCGGGCCCAAAAGTTTTGTTTCAATAAACTTTAATTTTAATGCTGTATCAGCAAAAGCCCTGAGTTATAGGCATCTTCTAGAAATGCTTCTTGAAAACGACTGAGGTGTGAGTTGTTACCATTCTCCAATATTTTCCCTCTCTAGCTGGAATTATTGGAAGTACGTCGACAGCAAGAGGAAGAGGAAAGAAAGAGGCAGCCTCCTTCCCCAGAGCCAAGCCCAAAGGTTCCAGAAGATGCAGAGTCACAACAATGGTAAACTCAGACCAAAGAAGGCAAACTGTACATGAATTACTCCCCCCATGGGCCCCACAAGTAATAGTAAACTTACCTTCAGACAAAAATCTCAGGCGTGCTGATTGTGTTTGACGTGAGGGACCCAGGGTTAATGTTTCTGTGTGTGGTGCATACGCATAGACTGAATGCTGTGTTCCAGATTAGAGGTGATAGTGACAAGATAGTAGATGCTAGCACCCTGCACAAAGGAGCCCTGTTTCTCTGTGGAGCTATAATGCTGCATAAAGATACAAGATATTTACTAATGAGGCATAGTGGAAAGTGCATTTTATTAACTGTTACCAGGATACAAGAGGAGCAGGATTGTCATTCTGGGGCAGAGGGAACAACCGTGTTTAGGGAGAGCTTATGTTCTGTTGTAGTTTAAGTTGCCTGTATTTTGCACAGAGGAGGGTTGGAACTCCATCTGTCTGATTAAATGAAAACAATTGTCCTCAATTACCTGCTCAAACAATCTTGGATTCAGAACTAAAGAATGAGGGGGAATTCTGAGTGTAGAGAAGAAGGCCCACAAACAAGATATTTGATGCTGACAACAGCCCAGTTTCATTTAATTAGTCACTGGAAATCTCCATGAGCCTGCAGGGAGCTTGGCTTCCAGTTCCCCTCCTTAGGTGAACACACTGAGGGCCAAACCTATTGAAGCATGGGTAGCGCGTGAACCACCGGCTCGGGGAGGCTTGCCCCCAGCCAGGCCTGCCCCCTTCCCTTGCCAGAGCACTCCCCACTTCCCTCCCTATCCCCCCAAGGTTGCTGGCAGCCTGCCCCAGTCCAGGGCCACCTAAACGCCTCCAGCTCTGGAGCTCCGGGAGTCCCTGGCCGCAGGCTGGCCCCCCTAATTTCAGCCCGGGGGCCCGGCCATGGGGTAAGATGACCAGTGAGAAGCAGGAGGGGTCCTGGAGGCTAAGTGTGGGCAGGGCCACAAAGGGTTGTTTGGGGAACCTTGGCCTCCCCCATCCTGTGATACCTGCCGCCTATGCATTGAAGTCAATGGACAGATTGATTTCGTTCTCAGTGTAAGGACATGTGGGTAAAACTTTCTAGGTATGCACATTTGAGAAAGTTGCTCAGTGTGCACCAACTACAGTTACAATTTAAGTCGCACGCAAATTGCAGTTATTTTCTATGTGATGAGGACAGAATCCTAGTTAGGTTATTATGATATAAAAGACTCAGGGCCTGATTCTGCCCTCACATTATTCCATATCAGATGTAACCCACAGAACTCAATGTACTTACACTTTTAAAACTGACGTAAATCGCAGGAGATTCAGGCATTTGTAGAACAATTGCTTCTGTTTCTACAGTGCACAAAATTCAGTAGAAAAGTTTGTTTTTTGTGAGGAAGGTTTTGTGACTTTCTAGAATTTCATGCAATTTTGTTTTCTGTCTCCCAACAGGGATGGTACAAAAGGAGAACAGGTTTCCCAAAATGGTTTACCATCAGACCAGGAGTCTCCACGGGTTAGTTACCGCTCCCAAACCTACCAAAACTACAAAAACTTTAATAGCAGATGGACAGCCAATGATCGGCCATGGTCTGGACTGTGACTTAGAAAACCAATTGCAGCGAAAACCATCTTTATTCAGTATTTTATTGGTTTTAATCTTTTGGCTTAAAATCCCCTGCTGCTTTTCTTTTCTCCCATCCAGTTGACTTTTATTTAATTAGTAGCCCTCCTGGATATATATTTGATTCACTTTAATCCTTGTTTATTTGAATCTCTTCACTGACACTCAGTTAAGTTAAAGTGACACTTTTATTTCCTGTTACTTGTTGTGAGATTTTCATGTCATTAATAGCATTAAGATTTTACAGCTAAATCATCCTTTAGATGAGTAATTGAGATTTAATGAGATTGCATCATAATAAAGAAGAAAACTAAAATCTGACAGGCATGATGCATTCAGTTATACTAACAGGTTTCAGCACGGCAACATTATTAAATTAGCTGCATTAGCAAGTGAGTTATTTACAAGGCTGAAAATAATCTATGCAAATGAGCTTGGCAATACAGGCTGTGGGGGAGAAAAGAGTTATAACTACCAAACATAAAAACCTAAAGGTTAGATGTGTAACATTCCATGCAGAATTAACTTTTTAACCGAAGATAAAAAAAATAAACAGAGAACCTAGAATGCTAAAAATTAACAACTGGACTTTTTGATATTCAATCCTTATAAGGAGTTTTTGTCTTACCGCATAACCATTTAGGGCCAGATTCTCCCCTGATTTCTGCTCAGTTTACACCATAGAAACTCCATTGAGTTAAATAGAGACACCTTGGATATGGTGTTGTAACTGAGAGTAGATACCAACTCTGAAAAAGGAGCTGCAATGCTTTCTTTAAAAAAAAAAAAATAATACATATAATTGTATAAGACCCCGAATTTTTAACTGAATACAGGCTAAATCATTCTTGCTTTATTCATGTGAGTAATCCTTACCAACAGGAGATGTCCAAGTGAAGTCAGTGGGAGTGTGCATAAGAATAAGGCAAGCAGGAGTTAGCCTCATATGTGCAGACTTAAAAATTACCAATTAATACATTTATTAAGAACAACAGAATAGTAGAAAATTGGTTTGTCTCTGATACCATTCCTGCCAAGGTCTGAAATCAGGGTCTGTTTCCCCTGCAACTTGAATTGCTCTAAGACTCAGAGTGCTGTAAAACATGCTGCTGCTCCTTGTTATGTCTTTGGACCTGATCCTGTATGGTGCTTACAGACACCTTAAATAACCTAAATGAGGGGCCATGGGTTATTAGAGTTATCATTTTTGCAGTGGAAATGCAAAGCCCTGTGTGACGAGTTGTCACTCCCAGGATGCAGTCTGGGAGCTGTGGGAACCTCTTTGCCCCCAAACCATACAGCTGGGCTGGTCCTCCTCACACTGCTCTGCTGGTAATTCAGCCAGTCTCTCCAGGCCTTGTTATCACCCAAAACACCAGCAGGTGGCACCACACACTCAGCTGAGCTACCTGAGTGCTTTAATTAAGCCACTCAGCTCCCCAGCTTTGCACCCTTGCTGGAGTATAAACCCAGAATTATACCATCTTGCTCCACAGGGTTCTGTGCAATGCAAGCTCATTAATATAGTTGCTTCCTCCTCGATGTGGGAAAGATATGCAACAGCCTTTGTTTACAGAGCTGAGATTTTCCCAAACACATCACTCAAAACACCCTGATTAAGATAAATCATTAAACAAGTTTATTAACTACAGAAAGATAGATTTTAAGTGATAGGAATCAGATCAAAGCAGATTATTTAGCAAATAAACAAAAAACCACAAAGTAAGCCTAACATACTAGATAGATAGGTTTTGAATTAGCTATTTCTCACCCTGGCTGATGATACAAGCAGTCCAACAAGTTTCCATACACAGGCTAGAAATACCTTTAGCCTGGGATCAGCACTTCCCCCAGTTCAGTCTTTGTTCCTCAGGTATTTCCAGGTGTTCTTGTGTGGGGAATGAGGCCCCCAGATGATGTCACTCTCCACCTTATATAGTTTTTCCATGGGGTGGGAAGTGGGAACACTTTGTTCCAAGCTAAGTTCCCAGCCCAGTTTTTGGTAAAGTACAGGTACCAAAATGGAATTGTCATGTGGTCTGGTCACATGCCATGGCATGTCTTGCTGAGTCATAGCAGCTATTACTCATAGGCTGGTTGAAACAAGACTAAGCTCTTCCATTGTCCATTATCTTTGTTGATGAACCATTAGCAGTGGCTAGCTTCTTCATTGTTGTATCTGAAAGGCTAGGTGTGGATGTTACCCAGAGTAAGCACATTTGAAATACAGATACATAATCAATATTCATAACTTCAGATACAAAGATGATTCATGCACACAAATAGGATAATCATATTTGGCAAATCATAACTTTTCCAGTGAGACCTCACATGACCCATCTTGTACAAAATACATCATCATTATGCCATAATCATATCATAATATCACTATGATGAATATGGGGTGCAGTGTTACACTCTGAACTCAGATTTTGGCAGGAAATGCATTTCAGCAGTTCACCTCTCAAATACATATCCCTAGTGCTTTTGGTTCAGCACATATATTCTGTAAACATTCTGGGGTGTCAGACAATTTTTCCGTGTTCCTTTCTCCAGTAAAGCATTTCAGTTCACCTTTAATATTAGAATGATGAAAACTAGATTGTTTTAAATGCCAGGGCTTTGCAAAAGTGATTCCACGAGTAAATGTGATGAGAAATTTGAGAGCGAGCCTGCAGTAGCACCACAACATTTTTGCATACAGCAAATCTTCTTGGTTGTTACCATAACCTTATTCAACTTTTCTTTTCTTTTCGTTTGTTTTTGTTTTTTTTATTATGGAATCTTTTTATAACACATTAATCTTCACCATTTGCATGTTGATCTCTTAATGAGAGCTTTCTAGCCTATAATTTAATGAACCACACGTTGCAATACGTCAGACACACACCAGTTTTGCTATTTGTAACAGAGTTGATATAAGCTGCTGAAATTTAGATTTCAAAAGAGTATCTTAGCAAAGGTGACTGATGGACTGTTTTCCAACAATTGTACTTTTATAATAATTTATCTTTTCACGTCATGATGCATGTCTTTTCTTTTCTTTTGTCAGGATAACAACATATAGCTTCTTAATCCCTTTTAAATTTCTGTATACAAATATACACAAATGTTCTGGTGGATTCCATGCACCAGTATTGGGTCTCTGTGCCTTTAAAAGTATTACAGTACTCATAAAGCTTAGCTGCGTCTTTAGACTTGCCAGACCAGGAAGGCTTTACATGTATTCTGGCTAAAAATAAGTTATTTAGGTAGATAATAATTTTTAGTTCATATCATTAGGGTTAAATATATAAGTTTTGCTTTACTGTCAAGAAAAATGATTAAAATCATAATGTCAGACACTAAGGGAGTATAATGTTTTTACCTGTTAATTATGACTAAGATCTCAAAATTATCTTTGAAAGAACAGTTTATTAGCTGTAATTTATTTGTCTTTGAGTTGTAGTGCAGAGACTCAAGTTGATGAACTGAATGTAATATTGCTTCATGCACTTTGAAAATCAAAGGGATGTTTCTAATCATGTCACCAGCTGTCATATTGCATGTCACAGTTGTGATTTAAATACCTCATGAATAGTAGCTCGCCACTAAAGTACTTGCAACTAACCTCCCATAAACAGTCACAATGAAGAAAAATGTATTTGTGTGTGTTAACTGTTTTGTTATTGTAACAGTACAGTTTGCTATTAATGTTTGTCCTCTGTTGTGTTATTTCTGCATGCTCATAGCATGTTTTCATTAAAGTTTATTTAGCTCCTCTTTTTTTTTTTTTTTCTTATTTTCATGGCACATACTTGGTATAAATATTTGTCGTCCACATGCAGATTTATTTTGCTTGTCTTCTGTTCATTGTGGATAACATATAAAAAATAAAATTATGCTACAAAAATTTCCATTAAAGAGCATCCAATGAGCTTTTCATAGTCCTAGCATAACTGTAGTGTTTTAGTTTGCATATGCATTTTGGTTTTTATTTCAATCCAGTAATTAAAATTAATAGCTAAATTGTAAGTGGAAATAGAAGTTCAGGGACTGGTTAGGTAATTAAAATGGACAGTTATCATTTAAAACAACAGGTTTGCAAATTGCAGCAGTGAGTTATTTTTTTATCTCTTCCATAAAAATGTTCTAACTAGATGTGCAGTGGCTGTACTGAAAAACTTCTCTATTTTGCCTACAATGAGTAGATATGGGTACCTCCATATTTGTGATATTCTCATATCCTTCCTATACTTACTATGGGAAGTAAGTTGAATCTTGCAAATACTGAGGTTAGATTATAGGTAGTTTTACGTAGTTATATAAGGCTGTTGGCAAGTATTTAAGTTACCATCATCCACTGTAATGTACAGTTTACACACATGCCCAGTAATTCTGGTTCTTCATTTAAACGTCATGCAGTCTCACTGTATAGATCTGTCAATTTAGAAATAAGAATTTGTTTCAAGAACAGTAATTAAGCTGTCACTAGCCAAGTAGCATTTTGCTTAGGGCCCCCTACGCCCCCCTTTTTTTTTTCAACATGATGAACCAGGATATTAGCTTGCTTTGTTATAACATCCATTTCCTGGTAACCATCCTGGCAGCATCAGGATACTCATCCACCAGTCTTTTTTCCTATAGCACATTTTATTTTATTTTGATACTTGATTAAAAGTGGCAGATGTTAATGACCCAATTTGCAGAATAAACTCTGCCACTGCTTTACTAAGGCCACATCTACTCTACAAACTAGGGGTGTGATTCGCAGCTTGTGGACACATACTTGTGCTAGTTCAATGTAGAAACAGTCATGTAGCCATGGTAGCACAGTCATCAGCCACATAGCTTAGCTCTGCTGAGTACAAACGTGTCTGAAATGGGTGGGTACATGTTCCGCACAGCTTAGCCATGCTACACCTGCCCATGCACTATGAGTACACTGCTACTTATCCTCATGCTAGTTCTCATTGAGCTAGCATGTGTATGCAAGCTGGGACCCGTATCCTTAGCTCATAGTGTAGACGTAGCCTAAAGGTGTAAAATGCTGACAGGAAATAGATAGAACCATAATCCAGGATGGACATTTTCAAGTAGCACTTGTTTTCCAATAAACTAGATCAGCGGCTTTCAAGCTATGGGTCGGGACCCCAAAGTGGGTTGCGACCTCATTTTAATGGGATTGCCAGGGCTAGCTCAGACTTGCTGGGGCCCGGGACCAAAGCCCGAGCCCTACCATCTGGGATCAAAGCTGAAGCCTGAGTCCCACCGCCTAGGGCTGAAGCCAAAACCCAAGGCCCTGGGTGGTGGGTCTCAGGTTACAGGCCCCCTGCCTTGGGCAGAAGCCCTGAGGCTTAAGCTTCTCTCTGCTCCCTCCTCCCCCCTTCCCTCCCAGGCCAGTGGGGCTCTGACTTTGGTCCAGCCACCCAGGGCAGCTGGGCTCAGGCTTTGGTCCCCTCTGCTGAGGTTGTGCAATGATTTTTGTTGTCAGGAGGAGGTCTCGGTGCAAGAAAGTGTGAGAAACCCTGAACTAAATTGTAGGGTTGTACATCTTTAGAGGCATAGTCCTATTAATTGAATATGCCTGAAATGTAATGTGAGTTGTGATTCTTTCCCTGTTTCAGTGATATAATGTATATACTCTGAAAATGTAGTTTGTTTAAAGGCAGTTAACCAATCCTTCCCATATTCATAACAAGTTTATACTTGAATTTTTCTAGGGTTCAGTATACGATGTACAATGATCTAAGATATAATAATTCACAGTTGACAGACATGAAAAGTTCTAGCAAAGGGAGGTCTGATTTGTAGTTCATTGCCTAATAATTCTGCTGCTTTTGACTTGTTCAGCCCCTGTGCAACAGTGGGAATGTCTTTAATTATTGTGCCATTTGCAAATGCTTGCATAAAAATGGTACAGAATGTTTGTAATCTACTAGAGCATTAGCAGCAATGAGCTTTAGTAACTTGCTAATAACAATACCAGACACTCCTTGTGTAACCTGTGGGCTGCTACCAAAGGCTCTACACGTCAAAGTAATGGTACAGGAAAAAGTAAAACTGGAACAAAGCTGCATTGCAAAAGCACACTAGCCATTAGGATTCCAATTTAAATGATTTTTGGATGAATGGCTCCTGAAGACGTCGACAGCTTGACCAGTCAGAGCTGCTGGAAACTTGGCTGCTCTCTAGGCTATCTCGAACGCAGTGCAGCAGGCAACGCGATCAACAAAGCAAGTGATGGGCAAGGCCTTGGTTCTGTCTTTGTTTGGGGGTAAATAGCTGTGTGATGTTGAGTGACTGTGGTGGTTTCCAGTTCCTTTAACATAAATCCAATCCACCTAATAATGAAGTGTGTAACAGACTTCGATAAATTGACGTTTGACCTCTCACATTTTCCCTGTCTTTAAGATCCAAATCCTAACTGGGATGATGGACATGAAATGCATGGTGTTATCTTCCTAATTTCTGCATGTTTTGATTATGTGCTATCTGGGATCTGGGGAGAGAGAGCATTTACAGAAACCAAGCAATTTTGCAGCATACATTAAAGTTGTGTTTTTGTGAATGCTCCTGGACAGTTCTGATTGTATTTTCTGTTTTACTTGTAATTTAATAGATGTTTATAATTTATATTAAACTTAAAACAGTAAAATTATAAATATATGTAAGGTGGCTGATGTCTATAACTAATTATTCCTCTAATGTTTACAGAAGTGTGATTGTTACTGTTGCAAGTCTTTGAGTACTTAGCAATGGGATGAAATGCTCTCATTTTAGGATTGACAATATATAAAATAATATGGATTGATTAACAGAACAAAGTGCAGTAAAACTCACACTGATGTTTAGCTCCTTTTATTTTTCCTGTTTTTTTTTTTCATCTGTAAAATGGGTACTAATCCATTCATAAGTCTAATTTCCTCGGCCTTCTGTGTCTCCATGGGGGGTATGAAAGTGATTTTACTGGATTGTCTTACTGTATAGATAAAATGTACACTCAGCCACATTGTGCAAGATAGAAAATTAACTCTAAGATGTTGTAGCTTTGTGTGGCCTCTAGCTGAATGTTTTTTCCACTGTTCCTAGATGGCAGAAAATGTGGAAACAAATGAAATGGTCAATGGAGCTGCAGAACAGAGGACAAGTTCAAAAGAGTCTAGTCCTGTTCCTTCCCCAACTGCAGACCGCAAAGCCAAGACTGCCATTCAGGCTCAGACTGCAGCTACCCTACCAACCAAAACACAAGAGACTCCTTCAGCTCAGATGGAGGGCTTTTTGCATCGTAAACATGAGTGGGAGACACATAACAAGAAAGCCTCAAACCGGTAAAGTAGCCAACTTTTAATGCAAATAAGTTTTACATCCAAATATACATTGAGATTACTAAACATCATTATTTGTACTACATAGCCCCTGGAAGCCTCAGTCAACATTAAGGCCCCATTGTGCTAGGTGATGCACAAACACATGGTAAAAGATAGTTCCTCCTTGTAAGAGCTTACTGGCTAAATAGAGAAGACAAAGGATGGAGAAAGGAATTTTATTGTGTTCTCTTACTGATGGGGAATTGAGGTACAGGGAAATTAAGTGATGTGCCCAAGGTCACGCAAGAAGTCTGTGGCAGAGCTGGGAATT
The DNA here is from genome assembly GCF_003597395.2 of Chelonoidis abingdonii. Lineage (NCBI taxonomy): Eukaryota > Metazoa > Chordata > Testudines > Testudinidae > Chelonoidis > Chelonoidis abingdonii. Next base: position 185,720,301 of record NC_133771.1, on the reverse strand, counting down.
GAATCCAGATCTCCTGAGTCCCGGTGTAGTACCTCCATTACAAGCCCACGGGGAAGAAAAAAATGTTCAAGTGTGGTACTAGAAGCATCCACGTTTTTAGTTGTTTGCAGTGTAGATGGAAGGTGTTAATTACAATCTGCTCAAAGTGTGGGTTGAAGTAAGATTTGTATGTACTGGTTGATTTAATTTGTAAGGGCCTTTTTCTGCAGTCCCCATACAAGGAACACTCCCATTGAAAGTTTTATCTTTGTGAGGAAGCAGAATCTGGTCCTATATGTCCATTGAGGGGAAACACTGGGAAAGCCATAACTATAATTTGCCTGGAAAATAAAGTGTTATCTGAATCGTGCTGTAGCTCATCACTCCCTACTACTAAAGGAGTGAACTGTTGGGTTGCAGCCAAGGGGGCAAAGATTTGAATTACAGTAAAATGGCTGTCTTTGTCCTTTTACCTAGAGTCCCACGTCACATGGAAAAATGATATTTGTGCTGTGACTGCTGTTGAGGAAAAAGTTTTTCCACGGAGTTGAGATTCTGCAGGAATGTGTCAAACTATAAAACTTGATGTAGATAGTTAGGTCGGGTATTAATAATATTCAAGGAGACCTGCTTCTAGTATTCCTTTCTTTTTACAACCATGTTACAGAAGGAGGTAATAATTACTGCTACAGAGTGTATACAAGAGTCAAGAATTATATATACAATTCATCCATAATCTTATAACACAATGAAAACTCCCTCTACAAGAACAAGTACTCATTAAAAGGTCAAGCAGTTTCTCTCTCAAGTATGTAAACTGCCTATCTTCCAAACAATACTCCCACTCTTAGGGTATGCTAATTTGGTATATGCAAGAGCTGTAGAAATCTCTGTTCCATTTGGCAGAAGATCAATACTTTTGTCTTGAAACAGCACTTGCACGAGAAAATTCTCAGCCTGCAGTTATGAGGGCGATACATGTTTTGCTACCTCCCCAGACTGAGTTGGTGTTCATTTTATAAATGTATAAAGATGATTGTACTTGATTAAGTCAGTTTCATGGTTCGTTGAAGAGAATTAGACTTACACATGCTTTGATTGCTTTCTCTTTCTTGAAGATCCTGGCACAACATGTACTGTGTTATAAACAACCAAGAGATGGGCTTCTACAAAGATTCCAAGGCTGCTGCTTCTGGCATTCCCTACCACAGTGAGATCCCCATCAGCTTGAAAGAAGCAGTCTGTGAAATAGCGGTTGATTACAAAAAGAAGAAACACGTGTTCAAGCTAAGGTATGATTGTTGAAGCACCATTCTGGGAAAGGAAAGATTTTATTGCAGAGCACGTTCTCTCCCTGACAAACAGTTCCCAGTCCTACAAGGTGCTGACTGCCCTCATCTTCCCTTAAAGGCACAAGGATTTGAGGGCACTCAGCCGCCAGCCCACAGTCTGGAAACTGGCCCTTTAACATGTAGAACAAGATTTATTTTTTTTAGTTCCTTAATAGGCAGAGAAGCTAAGTTCAGCTTCACTGATAGTTTAGTTCATTATTATGGGTGAAATTCTGCCACCCTTACTCATATGAGCATTCACTAAAGTTCTACTCACGTGAGTCAGTGCTACCCAATGTAGAATAACTGGGCACCTCTTTATTTAAGTTAAACAGAACTATGACAGTGCAAGCTACTTCCTTACGTGGGCCCAGTCTCATCAGGGTATTTTAGCATGTGCCCAACTTTAAGCAGGTGTCCACTTTACAGCATTTAATAAAGGTGTTAACTAATGACCACGTTGCTGCCCTGCACAAGCTCTTTCCTTCCATGATGTCACCATAGATCTCATGGCGGTTCCATGATGACGTCTGGAGCAGGAGAACCTGATACCATGTATGCCTCTACGATGTCTAGCTAGTGATAGCTTGAGTACCCTGAGCCCTGGGTGCTTCAGTTGAAGGTAGACAAACAAGGAGCCCGATCTTCTTTTGATTCGGTGTGCTTGATATAGATCTTCAGTGCTCTTCGAACATCTAAAGTGTGTGACAACTTTTCTTTTGGGTGCTGTGGGTTTGGACAGAATAAAGGGAGGATGATTTTCTATGAAGCATGGAAAGATTAAATCACTTTAAGCAAGAATGATTCTTGGATTCTTAGCACTGTCTTCTCATCAAGGAACACACAGTGGGGTTCCTGCATGGATAAAGCTGCCAGTTCAGAAATAAATTTAGCAGACCTTATGGTGACCAGAAAACAGGTTTTGATGGACAGATAGAATGAAGATATTGATATCAGTGGCTCAAAAGGGTGGGTGGTTAGGGATTTTAATACCAGTGGTAAGTCCTACTTAGGAATGGTTGGCCTGATCACAAGTTTAGCCAGTCTGACTGTTCTCACAAATCTGGATACCTTGTTTTTGTCAAGGAACCAGAGAATCTTGTGACTAGGATACTACTTATAGCTGGTGTGCTATAGTGCTGGGATGAATCTCTTGTCTGTGACTTCCTGAAGAAAATCCAGGATAACTGGGATAGCAGGATCCTTGGGATTTTTGTTGTGCTCTTGTCACCACAAGCTAAACCTAATCCAGATGGAGAAGTAGACCTTCCGTGTTGAAGCTAACCCGGAGTATTATAGAGTTCCAGTCATTCTGAAGGATAGTCGTAGCTTAGTTAATGTTTCCCTCTCATTAACTAGGTGGTCAGCTATAGACATTCTGGGTCTGGATGGAGGAATGGGCTTTAGTAAAGAATGTCTGGGCCTACTGGTAGCTGGGTGGTGCCAATTTCAGTTCTGTTAGATTGGAGAACCATGGTCTGCTTAACCAGTGCAGAGTGAGGACTATCAGCTTTGCTTCTTCTGACCTTATCTTCTGGATGACCTTTCCTAGAAGTGGAAAGGGCACAAATGCATATATCAGGCCTTGTGAAGGAGCATCCATCCCCATTTGGGTCTGCTTCCCTGGTGAAATACTTCAGTCTCATTTTGTTTTTGTGACTGGCAGGTCAACTGCCAGAAGGCCAAACTTGTGCAAAATCAGAGTGAAGGCATTCTGATTTGGCACCATTCTGAGTTGTTGACTGTGCATCTGCTGGGTCATTCTGTCTTTTGGTTCATCTCTCTTTTTATATGTATTGCTTTTATGGAACAGAGAATTCTCTCTGCCCATTCCATTGTCTCCATTGCTTCTGCATGTACGGTTATACTCTTAATTGTTAATGTACACCACAGTGGTCATGTTGTCTGACTGGACCAGAACACGTTCATCCTCTAGGTAGTTCTGGAACCTCAGTGGGACTAGCTTGACAGCTCTGAGCTCCAGTAGGTTGATGCTCTGGTTCCTTTCCCTGAGGTTCTTGGCGCCTTGCACTGTTCTGTGCCTCTGATGCACACCCCATCACACCAGGTTGACATCAGTTGTGAGTACCTGTGGATCTGTTAGACAAATAGGAAGATCCTTACAGACATTCTGTGGGATTGTTGAGCACCTGCTTTGGAACCAGGACTGGATCTTGGATGCATTGTGGTGAATGGCTCCATTTATTCAGGGGAGAGGCCTAGAGGCACTTGATATGGGACTTTGTTATGGGACTTAGGAATCACATGGGTGATTCCTATCCAAGAAACCAGCAGGGGACATGGCTAGCGTAGGCTGTGCGTTACCTTTGAAATGCAGACAGGAAGGGAATAACCTATACATATCAGAATTGTGGGAGATGCTAAGTTGCAGAAAACTATAATAAACAGTTTATGCATTTGAGTCTTCATTGCCTGCAAAATATCTCAGCCCTTTGAAAACAGCTGCAGCCAATTAACGTCAGCTGAGGGGCAGAGAATACATCACACGGTGTAACTGTCTGAGATGGCCGCATTATTTATTTATTTTTTATTTATTCTTGCACATTATAAAACTGCAAACAGTCATGCAGGTCATCACAAATGTCTGCATGTAAAACCTTTGTATAACAGGACAGTTTCACATATTCTGTACAGAAAAATACCTTAGAAATGTTCTTGAGTTTTATAAAATTCTTTAGGGACTGTTCTTGATATCCCTTTAGTTCCCATTAGTCCCAACTGTAGAAACATTTCTGTACAGATAAATACAAATATTACATGTTTAAACCTCTAAACTATACCTTGAATAGGTTTTTTATATGTAAAATAAAACAAAGTTCAATATCTCTTGGTATAGAGTGCCATTTATATCCCCAGAAGATCATGAGATATTGAACCTTAAACCTGTCACTAGCCCAGGTTTGAATATGGCCCATCCTGCACTTCAGGGCAGGTTGTTTTTGTTTTTATATGACAGCTTCTCAGAATTAAAAATGTTGGTAATGATCCTAAAGAACATGGATTAGTGGGCGGAGTGCAAGCCAGGTGATTACAGGTGCATGGAAAATACAGCTTATCACACGGTTGTGTTATTTATCACTCTGTCATTTAGTCCCATTTACCTCAATGGGATTGACTGCTTGAGAAAATGAAGCAGGATTTGGACCCGTGTATTATTAGGCTAATATATGTGGTGGTTGTTTTTAATTGCAGATTAACTGATGGCAATGAGTATCTCTTCCAAGCCAAAGATGATGTAAGTTTCTTTGTTTGTTTGTTTGCTGGTTTTAACTGTATTGCTGTCATATTCTAGTATACTGACATACACTAAGAAAAGAGAAATGGTTTAGATATTAAGGGGTACATTCTCAGCCTCCGTCTTGCATGCATGTCCATGTACCTGCAGGTCCGCAAAGTGATGTTGGAATTTGCTCCTTCAAAACCCATCAGGACAGAAGGACTTTCAAGGTGCAAGTTGTAATACTTGTGTCCATGAAGGGGTTAGGTTTCTGTTTGTTTTTAAAGCACACATGCAGATTTTTTCATCAGCAAAGTGCAAGTGCATGGCACATGAGTGGCAGCTGAGTAAAGGCCTGGTTGAAAAATTGATGCTAAATTATGACTTGGGATCATGTTCTCTTTAATTTTCTACTTCTGTCTCAATTACCTTTTTGAAATGTTGTTTGAATGATAGAAAACAGTATGAGCTGACGTGTTGATTCCTACATTTTAACTTTGATGTTTGTTGAAGGAGGAAATGAATACATGGATTCAGGCCATCACATCAGCTATCTCCTCTGACAAAATTGAAGTGTCTCCAAGTACACAAAGCACTCCAGCTTCTAGTCGTGCCCAAACCCTGCCAGCCAGCGTTACAATAACCAGCGAATCCAGTCCTGGCAAGCGGGAGAAAGACAAAGAGAAAGACAAAGAAAAGAGATTCAGCCTTTTTGGCAAAAAGAAATGAATTCTGTCTCCACACACTGCACTTCTGATCTTTTCAGTGGAATTCCAGCATGCAAGCTCAGAACCAATACATTACTCTCTGTGCCTAATGTTCCTCAATATGATTTAATTTTTATTATTTATAGAGCATTAAAAAACCCATTACAAATGTATGAGGTGCATTGGGCAGCTTCTGTATGAGAGGGAGGACCAGGTTTTGTTTTTGTTTTTTTAATGGAATTAATGTAGATTAGATCTTAATATTTAAACTGTTCCTCAATTTTGTGAGGCTGTCTTGGAAAAGAACCCACATCCTGTGCTATTGGTATGCAAGGCAGCGGTGCTTACAAATTTACTGTGCACATCAAAGACAAATGTACAAATTTTCAACCATGTTCACTTCCATTTAAGATGGTTATGCTGAGTCTTGACTAATAGAGCCTCCCATTACAAGTCTAACTTTATTAAAATAGTGTATTATCTTTGCTGTAACAGAGTGCAGATACGCATTAACTTACGGACAAACCATTTGTATCCTGGCATCAGTTATTAACACAATGTGAAGCTTTTCTGCATCAAGTACAACAGTTAAGAATGTTGGTATACAAGAAGGATTTAGCATACTGATACAGTTTTAAATCTGAAATTTCAATTTTTTTTTGCTGAAATACATTATATTGTATGCTTCAGATAATTCTAGTACAAAGTATAATAAGACTAGATGTATAATGAACCCTTTAAAATCATTGATAAATGTAAAAGTGAAACTGAAGCATTTACTGGAGGGAAAAAAAAGTAATGTTACTCAAATGGTTACTTGCTTGTCAGCTACAGCACTGTGTGTTATAATTTTGCTACATTATCTTGCTATTTGATACATAGTGTGCATTTCTCTGTCACTGTAACTATTGTAATGAAAAAAAATTCATCTTACTGCACAATCAAAAATTACATTTAATAGGAATGAACTTTCAATGACTGGGCCTGTAGTCAGAGTAGTACTGGAACTGGCTTTCAGTTGTATGGAACTGTACCTCTAAAACTTTTACCTATCTGTTAAATATATGCTATGTCATTAAATGCTTTTAAAACTAAACATCTTGGTAGTTTTTTATTTCGTTTCAGAGCCTGTCAAATAGTAATTCTGAGATATGAGCAAAAGTAAAAGTAATTCAAAATGACACTTTTCCTTTGTAGTGACGGTAATGGGCTTTTTAAAATATATTTTATTTCTGTTGTGTGCGTGAAATTCCATATAGGATAATTCTCATGGAAGTACAACAACAACAAAGAGCTCAAGGGAGATCAAGGGGAAAGGTGCTGAGGAGGGGAAGCATAAGGAATAGCCCTCTTACAAAATACTGGACAATTTGTTTCGTTTATTAAAGTAGATCCATCAGAATCAGTGTGACTATGCTTAGTAAAACAGGCTGTAATTTAGTTACTGTAATTTATTATTAGATCCATTCCATTTAATTTCATATTCCTTAATGTCAAATCTTTTTCTAAATACAGATTCTCTTGAGATAAAGTCATAATTAAATTTACAAGTTCTTTCAAGGCTCTGTGTTCCAACACAGTACATAAAACAAAAAAATGATCTAAAATGTGTAAAATATTGATGTTATATTTCTAATGCAATTGACATCTGGATCCAAAGCTAGATATTTCTATGGATTTATCATTTATGTATACAATGTGGCATTAGCTTTCTCAGTCTTCTCTTCTGGTGAGAGAGGCTGATACGTTCTGAGTAATTAAGGATATTCATGAAGTTGGAGGCCATTCAGAGCAGCCAGCTAATCCCAGCTGATATGAGGGGACAATTTGTAAGAGTTCAGTGAAAAACAAAGACTCAATTTTTAAATAAAATGCATTTTGAATGTAATTTTAGACAGTAAACAGATTTAGTGTAAAACACCCACAAGGTGTTTTCAAACCTAAATCTCCTTAACATGCAGGTAATATAATGTCAATGTCTTAATCCCTTTCACTGAAAACTAGTGTATCATGTTTATCTATTTTTCTTTTGTTTTTTAATTTCTGCATTACATTAAATTTTGAGACTTATCCTCACAAGTTTGTACTGGTATAATATTGCACTGTTTTAGTTTGAAATTAGTGACTCGTGGATAGGAGCTAACACCAGCAGTCATGTATATGTATAACCGAATACAAAAAAGCAAAGGTTTACTGTGTCAGAATAAAATATGAAATATTATTCTTGGTTGATTAAAACATACCAGAATGTTTATGACTATCACATTTGTCACTTCTTTATTCAAGCAATGACTGCCAGGAACTCAACACTGTTGTGGGGGTGAATGTTGTGTGTGATGCTGGTGTGGTTTGTGGGTTTGTAATGGGGTGTGTGGTTTGACTTTAGTGGGGGTAACTTTGGAATTATACTGATGTAGTCAGTCCAAACCCTCAGGATTTGATGCCTTGTTACATGCAATATATCACTTCTGGCTATCTATCTTGAAGAATTTAGGGTATTATTTGTGGTTTCTTAACACTGTATTTATTTTATTCTGTATTCCTGTGTTAGTAGACTCTGTAACATATTCTGTCTTTATGCTATTTATGTCTCCTAAGACACTTTTAAAAGTAACACTTCCCTCCTTTAACTTCGGAAAGACAATGATTTAAAAACCAAAAACTTTTAAGCTAAAATATTGTAGCTGTTAGGAAGAAGAGTGAGATTCTTTCTGCTATTCAAAGAACAGTTTGGATCAATCTTGCCTCCAGATGGGAGCCCCAAACCCAGTTCAAGAATATAAAAGAAATGGGGCCTTGAGTGGATCTGCTACTTTCTGATGAATTTTGGATTAAGAACAATGAGAAAATGTGCTTTAACCATTGGCATTAAAGATCCCATGGGTGGGACTACCTTTCAGACTGATACAAAAAATCTTTCAATCCAATGCATCTCTGCTCAATGTGGAGAAGCAGGATTTATGATACATTCAGAGAAATACATTATGCTTATGGCTAATATTCTTGCATCACATTGTTCTAGTAAGTTTTCTTCTTGTGTTCCCTTTCAAGCATTTATTTACATTTGATGACTTTGCTGATAATGTTCTTGAAGTGTGGAAGGCCCTTTAATATACTTTTTGTAATAAACTGTTTGCATGCATGATTTCATGCTGTCTTTTGTTTATGGAACTTTTTAGTTTTCAAGCTTGGCTAACAAGGTGGCGGTTGGGTATAAATAGAAACTTAAATTACATGGGATTGGAACATATTTTAATTGGCATGAATTCCAAAGGGGGCTGTGGGTGTTCAGCACCTCTGAAAATCACTATAAATGACTTGCTCAAGGTCAAACTGAATCATTGAGAAAGCAGAATATGAACTCAGATCTCCTGACTCCCGCTCTGATGCCCTGTCTACTGAATTGAACTGTCCTTACTGGAGACTGGAATGAACTAGTGTACTCAGCAGAGATGGGTAGCATCACCAGGTTTGGTTTAGTTTGGTATCCTGTCTCCATTTATAATATAATACAATCTGTCCTGGGTGATTATAGGACCAAGAAAAGACTGATTGTCAGGTAAGAAATTATCCTTAATCCTGCACAACATTAACATCTGCGGCCAAGTTCTGACCACAGCTAGACTCATAACTTCTTTGGTTTCAGTGTGGCTGCATAGGTGTTGCTGAAATCAGAATTTGGTTCAGTCAGTCTAATGCCCTGATCCTTCAATGAACTCCATGTGGGAAGACTTCTATCTCCACACGCAGTTCCAGCATCTTCACTGGTGCTCCACATTGGTCCAGGGGCAACCCAAATGGATTTTAGGCTCCAAGGGTAAAGTCAGCAGTAAAAATGTAGATGCAGAAAGTTTGTGATATCCATGAGAGACAACTTATGTACATGAATAATGGAAGTGCAGCCTTTTGCAGTGTAATAATTCATTTAAGGATTAAAGCTGGTGTTTATTTGACTTGCACTTATGGAAGCCAGGCTGAAGATCCTAACATCTGACAGCTGAAGCAGTGTCATTGTAGTTTTCACACTAAGTTGCTATTCATTGCCCATTTGAAATCTGTATTCCTATTTAGAGTGATCTATTTTTTCATACTTATCTGAGGTTTTCAGACTCCACTGACCTTGTCAGCTCTTGCTGATTTTGACAGTGGCTGTGATTTGTTTCATTAACGTTAGTAACATGAGTGGATCTTGTTGAGTCCCGATAATGTTGTCCCTCTTAACCACTGCTCACCAACAGTTACTTGAAGCCTGCTTCTGATAGTGCTTTCTATCAGCTTGTTGGATGCTTCCCTCCCCCGCTCCCCCAACTCCACCCCAGTTGTTTTGTTTGGAAGTTGTGTTGTTACAAAATTAACTGTGACTGTTAACATCACATATTGGTGGCCATTGGGCTACAAAGAGAAACCCAAGAGAGCAGGGCAGCATCTCTACACCATCCCCATGCCAACCCCACTGTAGAGGTATGCTGGGGGAGTGGAAAGGGACATACCAAAGGCATAAGAACAGCCATACTAGGTCAGACCAAAGATCCATCTAGCCCAGTATCCTGTCTTCTGACAGTGGCCCAGAGGGAATGAACAGAACAGGTAATCATCAAGTGATCCATCCCCTGTCACCCATTCCCAGCTTCTGGCAGAAGGGGTAGTGACCGGAGCACAGAACTGGGCTGCAGGGCAGCCTATTAGCAGCTGTGGACAAGCTACCGTAAGTTCTTTGAGTGATTGCTCATGTGTATTCCACAGTAGGTGTGAGTGCTCGCCACCTGCACTGGCACCAGAAGTTTTTCCCCTAGCAGTACTGTAGGGAGAAGCACCCCCTGGTGACCCCTGGAGTGGTGCCTGCCTGGCACAGTATAAGGGGAGCTGCATGCTCCCCACACCCTCAGTTTCTTCTTGCCACCAGTGAAGGTGCTTCAGAACTGCTCTGCTCCACCTTTGCTGTAGCTTGTCCCCAGAATAGTGTGTTCATTCAGCATTAGTACCTTAGTTAGCTGTTTAGTCAGTCAGTGAGCCCGGGCTGGGGCATGCCCGGCACCCCAGGATTTAAGTCATGCGGCTCTTGCAGGCATTCTATGCCAAGGAGCGACCTGCACAGACTGCGCTGCTTGGGAGAAACCCATATCAGTGAAAGGTGCAAGATTTTCAAGTCATTTAAGTCTCAAACTAAAAGAGAAAGGGACATTAGGTTCTGAGCCGTCCTGATGGAGTCGGCACTGACCCTTACCCTGGCACGCTGTTCTAAACCAGTACCCGCCATCATGGCATCAGTATGCAGCAACCCTCCAGTATCATTGACCGGTCGCACCATTCCCCATCCACGGGGCATGCCAAAAGAGTCAAGAAGACTCCCTCTTCACAGCAGCACCAAGGGAAATCTGAGACAGAGGCTAGGCCCATATCAGGCAGTCCTTGATCCCCACCGGGCCCAAGGCCTCCAATTCAAGTTGAGCGGAGTATCCTGGCCCCTTCAGAACAGGCCTTTCCGGATGTTTGACGGCCCTCCATGCCTGAAGCCCTCCAGGCAGCCCGGGAGGTCGTGTCCATGCCCGTGCCCAGAGCACCGCTGATGTCAGCCCTGTGTTCCAGAAACAAGTCACCACTGGGATCTTTGCAATCGTCTCTGGCTCGGTACTGGTCTCGGTCAAGGGAACGTTCCCGACACCAATCACCACCCAGCAACCGCTCAGGGAAGAGTCCAGCTGGATTGCCCTCAACACTGACCAGACTGGGTTCCTGCCTGGCCAGGACTCGCGGCACTGCTAGTCCTCAAGGAGCGAATATCGACGGGACTGTGGTGGATGTCGCTGTAGGTCCTCATCTCAGAGAGGGTACCGCAGTCGGTCATGTCACAGTCATTAATGCCGTTCCCGCTCAGACTCCCGCTCCAAGTCCCCACCAAGACACCGCAGCCCCGGGTGTCAATTGGCAGCGTCTCACTGTCATGGGTCCACCTGTCAAGGCTGTTAGCGGAGCAGCTATTACCATCAGTACCAGTCCTCCACGTCAAGATTGCGGTCCCATGGCCATTGTAGATCCTGGCACCACCACCACTCCCAGTCCAGAGACAGAAGTGGATCTTACGCTAGCCTGTCTCCATTCATAGCCGTCCTTCGATGGGCCAGGGCAGCCAACTCGGACAGCCGGCCCCATTGGTGCTACAGCAGGTGCAGTGGCACCGAGCGTCGTGGCCGGCCGAATGGTACCAGTAGGCACCGTGGCCTCTGGCGCAGCCCCCGTGGGAACTCGCTTGGTGGCCGGAGTTTCAGAAGCACCATCGACCTCCCTCTCCGGACCCTCTCCTAGAAAGGAGTCGGTTGGACGTCTGTCCTCGGCACTGTGCCCAAAGTCTGACCAAGTGGTGGACTCTCCGGTGCCGGCCGACACCCAGAGCACTGCACCAGCCTCTTTGCCCCGCATATTCAAGGGTCACAGACACTTCCTCCATTTTGTGGTGGGACAGAATCATTACCATTCACTGTCCTCCTGTTTGGTCTGTCCACTGCCCCCAGGGTGTTTACAAAATGAATGTTGGTGGTAGCAGCCTACCTCAGATGGCGTGGGGTCCAGATATTCCCCTGTCTGGACAATTGGCTTGTCAAGGGCACCTCCCGATCGCAGGTGAGGGAACATGTGGCACTCCTGTCCACATGCACTGCCTAGCGCCTGTTGGTAAACAACACCAAGTCCACGCTAGTCCTGGTCCACTGCATAGAGCTTATCAGGGCGTTCATGGACGCAGAGTCAGACAGGGCCTTTCTCCCACCAGACAGTTTCAAGAACCTGAAAGGTCTCATCGACTCAGTCACAAGGTTCACAGTGACAACAGCCAGCGTTTGCCTGCAACTCTAGGGTCACATGTCATCTTGCACATACGTGGTCTGTCATGCCAGACTCAGGATGAGGCCCCTCCAGCTCTGGCTGGCCTTGAACTTCTCCCAGGCCATGGACAGGATGGACAAGGTCCTCACCGTGCCAGACTCTGTGATCACCTCCCTATGGTGGTGGTCCACCCCAAACAACATGCTTCAAGAGGTTCCATTCAAGGACAGGACCTTGTTGTTGGAGCTGTTGTCTGATGCATCGGACCTGGGTTGGGGGCCGCATATGGGGAACTTTCAGACCCAAGGCATGTGGTCGACTCAAGACCTGACCCTACATATAAATGTCAAGGAGCTCAGGGTGGTGCAGCTGGTATGTATGGCTTTCCGCTCTCACCTGGAGGGCAAGATAGTCAGGGTCCTCACAGACAACACAGCCTCGATGTTCTATATCAACAGGCAAGGTGGGGCCTGATCCTTTGCCCTCTGCTGCAAAGCCTTCAGGCTGTGGGACTTCTGTATAGTCCACGACATCCATCTGACGACCTTCCACCTACTGGGCACCTGGAATGAGAGGGCAGATTGCTTGAGCAAGGACTTTTCCTCACAACACGAGTGGTCCCTCCACCTGGAAGTGGCCCACCAGCTCTTCCGAAGGTGGGGAACTCCCCAGGTGGGCCTATTTGCGACTCAGCAGAACCAGTGATGCCCCCAGTTCTGTTCCATAGGGGGCATGGGGAGGGGTGCTATCTGCGATGCCTTTCTCCTGTCCTGGTCAGCCTTTCCCTGTTCTCCCTAGTCAGCAGGGTCCTGGAGAAGATAAAGTTGGATAGGGCCAAGATCCTCCTAATTGCCCCGGAATGGCACAGGCAGCATTGGTATGGGACCCTCATGGGCCTGATGGTGGCTCCACCGTGGCCATTGCCGCTCTGCCCGGACCTACTCTCTCAGGACCAGGACCGCCTCCTCCACCCCCATCTAGCAGCTCTTCACCTCGTGGCATGGATACTCAGTGGTTAGGCAAAGAGGAAAGGATGTGCTTGAACCAGGTTCAGCGCATCCTCGAAAGTAGATGGCCCTCCACTTGCCACTCTTATTTGGCGAAGTGGTCTCAATTTTCTAGGTGGGTGGCGGACCAGGGCGTCTCCCCGGTAACTGCCCCGATCCAGCTTATCCTTGATTACCTCCTCCACCTGAAGACCCAGAGCCTGGCACCCTCATCGGTTAGGGTGCACCTGACAGCCATATCAGCCTTCCATTCGCCAGTGCAAGGGCACATGGTATTCTCCCATGCTATGACTAGCCGGTTCCTCAAGGGTTTGGACAGTCTTTTTCCATATTCTAGACCCCCGGTCCCACAGTGGGATCTAAACCTGGTGTTGACTCATCTCACGGGGCCCCTGTTTGAACCACTGGCCACGTTCTCCTGGTCTCACCTCTCGTGGAAGGTGGCCTTCCTGGTTGCAATCACATCAGCCAGGTGAGTCTCGGAGCTCAGGGCTCTGATCTCTGAACCACCGTACACAGTCTTTCGTAAGGACAAGGTCCAGCTCCTCTGACACCCTGCATTCCTCCTGAAGGTGGTCTCCACCTACCACATGGATCAGGACATTTTTCTACTGGTCCTCTGTCCCAAGCCTCATGTGTCCAGTGAGGAGCGCTGTCTCCACATGCTCAATAGGTGGTGGGCTCTGGATTTCTACCTCGAGCAGACTAAGCCATTCAGAAAGTCCTTGCAACTGTTTGTTGCCTTGGCTGAGCACGCAAGGGGCCAGCCGATTTCCACTCAGAGGCTGTCCAGTTGGATCATTCGTGCCTCCATTCCTGTTATGAACTGGTGGATGTTCCCATGCCGCCCATTCTGAGGGCACACTCGACTAGGGTGCAGGCCTAGTTGGCTGCCTTCATGGCCCACGTCCCCATCCAGGACATCTGTAGGGCCGCCACATGGTCTTTGGTTTACACATTCACCTCGCACTATGCAATCATCCCCCAAAGCAGGGATGATGAGGGGTTCAGCAGGACAGTCCTCCATCCTGGGAACTTGTGAGCTCCTACCCACCTCCAACAGATATAGCTTGGAATCATCTATTGTGGAATACACGTGAGCAATCACTCGAAGAAGAAAAGACACAGTTACCTTTTCCATAACTGGTGTTCTTCAAGATGTGTTGCTCGTGTCTATTCCACATCCCACCCTCCTTCCCCTCTGTAGGAGTTGTCTGGCAAGAAGGAACTGAGGGTGGGGGGAACACACAGCTCTCCTTATACTGTGCCAGGCAGGCGCCACTCCAGGGGTCACTGGGGCACTCCCCCTACGGGTACTGCTACGGGGAAAACTTTCGGCACTGGTGCACGTGGCGAGCACGCACACGTGTTGTGGAATAGATGTGAGCAACACATCTCTAAGAACACCAGTTATGGAAATGGTAACTGTCTTTTAAAGCTGCCATAGGGCCATATTGGTCCCAAGAATCTGAGCAGTACAAAGGTGGCATAAAGGTGTGAGGCACCATACAGAATCTGGGCCATTGTCTCTATCAGAGATTTTCCAAAAGGAAAGTGAAAGAATATAGCACTCAAATTATAGTGTTTTACATTCTTTTAGTAGTTAATATGCACTAGTCCTTTTTTTTATCATCTTTGGTCCTGTCCTCTTTTTATTCATTGCCTTTAACAAAGCAATTTTAACTTCCACCAAGGAGAGAAAAAAGGCTGGTGAAAACTACCTTTTTAATAAGACAACTAAGGTAAACAACATAATTGTTAGTGACCCTCGCAATAACAAATGAGTCACATCGCCACAGGTGTGCTGCAGCTGCCCATCTCCCCCATGGGAATTCCCTGCCAGTGCTCTTCAGAGACAATGGGTAAACTAGGAGCAGAGTTCTCAAAACAATTTGAGAAGTGATTTGAAATCATTAAAAGCTCTTCAGAAAACTCTAACATTTATCTAAACTTTGGGTTTGCCAAGTAAACTTTGGGTTTGCCAAGTAATAGTAAAAAAAAAAAAAAAAAAAAAATTAGAAAAATATTCTGTGCTCTTCAATGTAAATAATCACTTCTGTTGCAAGTCTGAACCACATGGTGGCTTAAAACTTGTTTTGAAATTTGTTCATGTTTAAATCTGCAAAGAGTGTTGTATATTTACTGTAATATTGAGACTTAGATTGAATGAAATGTTGACACTTGCTCATTTAAATTTAAATATTTTAAACAGGGACCCTGCCAACTTCATTTTTTTTAATTTCTAATATTTAAAAATTCTAGTTTCTGGTGAATCTTTTAAATATTATGTCCTGAAGTATAAATATACATATATAAAGGTTTTTCTGCTCCCCTGCTGATGTTCATAAGTATCTATTCAGCTAGGGAGAAACAAAGGCCTTGCTCCTTCAGGCACTTATTCACAGCTTTACTTGCATGAGTAGTGCCACTGAAATGCTCCAATCTTGAAGTTCCTGATCTTGCAAACAATCAAATGTGTAACTGTATTCATGTGTGTAATCTCATTCACTTCACTGAGACCGATCACATGAATAAAATTATGCATGTGTTTTAAGTATTTGCAGTTGAAGACCTAACTGACTATACAGAAGAGAAGCTAATGCAGTAAGTAAATTGGAAAAATAACAGAAAATATCTTTTTTAGATTGTCAGTGACAGTAATCTTAAGTGTTGTTTGTAACAAGAGCAAGTACAAAATTTTTAGGCAGACACACAGAAAAGTTGATTTCCAAGTTAAGGAAAAACATTTTATGTCCTTACATGCCTAGTCCCAATTATTTTGAATGGAAGTCAATGGCTGTAGGTACAAGAGGTATGGGATCAGTGGAAGTCAATGGCTGTAGGTACAAGAGGTATGAGATCAGTCCATTAATGCTGGGACAATGTTATTCTCGTAAGTAAGATGAACTGTTCCCTTGTTTAAATATCCACATAAATCTATAGGTACCACACCTGTGTTCCTACCTGTAAACATCAGGTGTCAAATTCTGGTAGTTTTTCTGCCTTCATGTAATTTAAACTATGGGACAGGCAGTGCTAATGAACCTTTCTTACATAACTATTGATAGTATAACCTGGCCATTTATTTCATTCTTCATTTTGATAGGCCTAAGAAATGGACACTTTTACAAAGCAGCCACAGGACATTTCACTATCTTTGAAAATCTTCAACAATTTCATTTCTAGGGCTTGATGATGCTTCCATTGACAGAACTGCAGTGTCATTGGCCACTGCCTCACCCCCCCATTTTACATCAATGGTTGCATGCCTGGACCTACAGGCCCCACTCCTGCATACAGCTCGATGCTAGTAGATGCCTAGCCCCACGCGGAGCCTAATTAAAATTAAAGGAGAGACATCCACAACGAACATCTCAGCACATTGGGCCAACACTGAAGGTCATTTGCTCTCTGGTGTATTTGCACACTTATTTCAATACACTAAAGCTTCTAGAATTAAAAGGAGTCTGCATTATTAGACAGCTATGCAGTAAGCCAGCTATGCATTAAGCGTATGTAAGAGAGTTTGTTGCTCGGGAGAGATTAATGCTGCACACAGCTATGTGAGCTACCTGCAATACCTAGCCAATCCAGTGACCACAGGAGGTTGATAATTTTACATGATGCCAACACAATTAACACACAGCAGACAAGAGGGAGTAATAAATATTGAATTGTTTAAATTAATGGACTAGATTTCAAGTTGATGGTGCCCTTTTAAAAACTGTGTTCTACTTCATTGAAACAGGCAGCCACCATGGTCCAGAAAACATTCTGTTCAAGAATGTCCACTTTTTTTAAACCTATATTAGACCCTGTTCCTGCAAATACTTATGCACATGCTTCACTTGAAACACAAGGTTAGTCCCCATTGACTTCAGTGAGACTAATCACATTTATAGTTAAGCATGTGCATTTTTGCAGGACTGGGGTCTTACTTTTCACTGTCCACTTAATATGTTTTGAACCAAACTAACCAGCAATGCTGTATCTTTAAATCCTGTGTGCAAAAAGCAATTTTCTTCTACAGCCAATATACCTGAGAATTAGAAACTAATTTGCAGTCAAAAAGCCATAGATAGGCGAATCCATATATTGTACTTCATTTCTTCTGTGATGTCTGGATCAGGGCAAGCAATGTTTTTTAATTCCTTATGTTGATTTGCATTTGCTTTCATTGCTTATATCTCTCACTTAAATTACTTAGAAAACCCCCATATGCCCTTCAAACTGTTTTCTCTGCTAATGTTTGGGTCAGCATTTGTTTTATGAGGGTGTTATTAGCAAGTCCATAGTTAAGGGTGGATTTGTTTTTTTCACTTAAATGAGGGATTGAGCCTTTTTATTTTGTATGAATACAATGCATCTTCCCCAAACGACAACACAGAACATGAGGGTGAAGAGTGAGGGGCAGATTCTCAGTAGTACAACTTGGCATTCTGTAGTTCTGATAATTTCAGTGGAGCTATGCCAAATAAAGCAGCTGTGAATCTGACACTGATTTTTGGAGGATTTTCAAGTAAATCAATAGTTAGTTTATAAGTTAAAATTAATTTTTAAATTGTTTGTCTTTTGTCTCATTTTTTGGGTCCCTCTAGTTAACAAATGGCTTGTTTCTGGTGTCAATGTTGTTAAAACTCCTTGAAATCTATGGAAACAGGCACATTTGATTTATATTACTGTTTATCTTTAATAAATGTCTGGCGTTTATTGAATGGGTCAGATCATGCCCATCCCCGCCCAGTTGTACAAAGGAGGGGCAAAGGAGTAAGAAAACTTTGCTCCCTACGCAGATGCAAGGCAGCCAATTGCAGTCCTTTTGTTCATGAAGACCAAGGATTGCGAAATGCAGGTCTGACTCTTTAAAATGGGCGAGGAAAAGGTTTATCTCCCTTCAAAACAGCAGAGGAGCTTTCCCAGGAATAGGGAGCTGAGAGCACACACTGCACACTCTGTCCAAGGTTGTGACAAAAGCTGGTCTCCCAGTGCATGCTTGGAGGCATTTTGAGACGTCTTATAATTAGTGCTAGTGAAGCAAATTTTGACTAGTTACATGTATGTTCACCTGACATCTGAGTCATTAAGTATCCTAATCATCCAAGTGTGCAGCTTCAGTAGGATCGTGTGATCACATCTGCAGTGTGTCATAATGCAGACATACAATGTGCATCCAAGAAGAAGAGTATTAAGACAGGAGGAATGGATATTACACACTCCTAAATGGCAGAGAATCTCAAGTATATTCTTCATCTTAGCTGTTAGAAGATTAGTAGTAATGTGTTTGTGGTAAAATATCTGTTTTATTCTGCAAGGTGGAAATGCAAGATGTTATTACAAATTATAATTCATAGTAAGTCCTCCTTTGGTTTCTATCTATGCATGCAAATTAGCCTGGTTATAGTGAGCACCAAGTCTAAGATACAATTTCAACAGCTCTGGTTGTTCTTTAAGCTTAGAAAAGTATAATTTTATGTCTATTAAAATCATACATTTTACAGAATAAAATTCTTTGAGATCATCTGATGCTTTTTATATTACAGGTAAAGAAATTCTCAGTGTCTTATTTGAGTTACATAAGTACAGTCTTATGAATACTACAATTATAATTTGGTTGCTTAGTTTAGAAAGTAATTCATCTTGTTCACAGAATACCAGCATTATCCAACAGAGGTCACCCTTATCAGTGCTGTCCTCAACTATGCCATATTCACTACACATAGGCCTGGTCTACACTGGGGGAAGGGGCAGGGCAAGGGGAATTGATCTAAGGCCACGCCTAGACTATGCGCCATATCGGCGCGTTAAAATTGATTGCTCGGGGATCGATATATCGCGTCTAATCTAGACGGGATATATCGATCCCTGAGTGCGCTTATATTGATTCCGGAACTCCACCAACCCCAACGGAGTTCCGGAATCGACATGGTGAGCCGCGGACATAAATCCCGCTCAGTGAGGATGGGTGAGTAAATCGATTTTAGATATTCGACTTCAGCTACGTTATTCACGTAGCTGAAATTGCGTATCTAAAATCGATTTTACCCCGTAGTGTAGACCAGCCCTAAGATATGCAACTTCAGCTACGAGAATAGTGTAGCTGAAGTCAACATATCTTAGATTGACTTAGAATCACTTACTTCGCGTCCTCGTGGTGCGGGATCGATGGCTGCTGCTTCCCCGTCACTTTGCTTCTGCCTCTCGCTGAGCTGGAGTTCAGCAGTCAATGGGAAAGCAATCAGGGATCGATTTATTGCGTCTACACTACATGCAATAAATCAATCTCTGATAGATTGATCGCTACCCACTGATCTGGTGGGTAGTGTAGATGTACCCTTAGTAATATCACCTCAAAAAGAAAATGCAGGCATTTTTGAGGGCTTGCCTATTTGTCTCAAATGTAAAAAGACTTTTACTGTCTAACAAGGTTTTATAACATTTTGTTCTCTTGCAATTTATGGATACATAAATTGATGAATGGATGAAATAATATATTTTGTTTTAAAGCAACTATTTAACACAGTTGAGTAATAGAAGGAAATTACATTTCAAAAAAGTAAAAGCAAATGAAATGTCAAAAAATGGTTCAAAATCAATTCTTATTTTACATCTTACCTTTACCTCCCAGATGGTGATTTAAGAACTAGAAAGTCGGACATGTCCAGGAAAATACGGATGTATGGTAATACTAATGAGGAGAGTCAGAGGACAAGAAAACTGGGAACACAAAGCTGCTGCTCTTGCTCATTATTGAAAATGTGGGGAATTGTGGCCCACCTACTTCACATGCGAATTTTCTCCCTTTGGCATGGAAGTCAGCCACTTCTACAACAATACCTCCTGTGGCCCAAGACCATGGACCCTCCACTGATCTGGGGATCTATGCAGGGTTGAATGAGGACTGGATAAGCAAGCCAAGGGTAATGCACATTATCTTCTCTCTGGTCCCACAGAGATTACAAAGGAAATATAATACTGGTATTGTCTTTTTTTGTGGATATGCCGTGGAAGGGTTCACCCCTTTAAAGACCCAGCCACTCCCTCCATCCCTTCATGGTTTAAAAAAAAAAAAAGCCAAGAAGATGATCTCAGCCGTAATGTTTTGAATAGTCAAGCTTATAGTCAACAAGACACAAGCTAGTGAGACACTGGATGAGAGTTCTGGTGCTTTGTTGAAATCTAGCAAAGCCATTTCAATGTTATGTAGGATAACGTGACAATATTTATACACAGCCTGAATGTAAGTATAGAGGGAAGGCTGAGTCAAAGATGATGCCCATGTTACAGGCCTGAGTGACTGGGAGGATGGTGAAGTTGTCCACAGAGACTGAAAATGATGAGGGAGGAAAAGGCTTTGTGGGACAGATTAGGAACTCTGTTTTGGTCAGGTAGAGTTTAAACTGATGTCTGGACATCCATGAAATGATGACCGAAAGATAGGCTCAGATTGGATTGGGTAAGAGAGTCAGTTACAGAGTTTACCTATAAGAAGTCATCTGCAAATCAAAGAATTGTTGGGGAGAAAAAGCTGTTCTTCTACTGATGGTCCCTATTTTATTCTACTGAGGGTTACCTTGCACCCAAAGTTGGAGAATTTGAAAGTACGGTAAGCAATGAGTAATATTGTCTTACCAGGGCACAATCCACAGCAGGAGAGCATTCTACAATAATTATAGGCTTGTCAGCCTGACATCAATCTCAGGCAAGATAATAGAGCTGCTGATGTGGAACTCAATTTATAAAGAATTTAGGGAGAGTAATGTAAACCAACATGGATTTATGGAAAATGGATTCTGTCAGATTAACTTTTTTTTTTAAAGACAATTTTGGTTGATAAAGGTGATAGTGTTAGACTTCTGTTACACATGTGGCTTGGTACCATGTGACATTTTGATTAAAAAACTAGAAGACTATAAAATGTAACATGGCCACACATGAAATACTAGCTGATAGGTCTCAAAATGTAATTGTAAATGGAGAATCCTCACTGAGCAGATGTGTTTCCAGTGGAATCCCACAGGGATCGGTTCTTGTCCCTATGCTATTTAACATTTATCAATGACTTGATAAAGTTTGCAGGTGACACAAAAATTGGAGGAGTGATAAATAGTGAAGAGGAGAGGTCACTGATATACAGTTATCTGTATCACTTGGTAAGCTGGTGCAAGCAAACAAAATGCATTTTAATACATCTAGGAACAAAGAATGTAAGCCATACTTACACGATGGGGGACTCTATCCTAGGAAGCAGTGACTCTGAAAAAGATTTGGGGGGTTGTGATGAGTAATCAGTTGAACAAGATGCTGTGTGACACTGTGGCCAAAAGAGCTAATGTGAAACTGGGATACATAAACGGGAATCTTGAGTGGGAATCTTGAGTAGGAGTAGAGGGGTTATTTTACCTCTATGTGTGGCACTGGTGTAACTGCTGCTGGAACTCTGTGTCCAGTTTGGTTGCCCACAATTTCAAGAAGGATGTAGATAGGTGGGAGGGGGTTCAGAGAAGAGCCATGACAACGATCAAAGGATGAGAAAACATGTCTCACAGTGATGTACTCAAGGAGCTCAATCTATTTAGCTTAACAAAAAGAAGATTAAGGGGTTACTTGATTAATTGATAAGTATCTACATGTAGAACAAAAATTTAATAATAGGCTCATCAATCTAGCAGAGAAAGGTATAACACATTCCAGTGGCTGGAATTTGAAGCTAGACAAATCCACACTGGAAATAAGGTGCTAATTTTTAGTAATGAGAGAAATTAACTGTTCAAACAATTTGTCAAAGGTCAAGGTGGATTCTCCCTTTCTGTCCATTTTTAAATCAAGATTAGTTGTTTTTCTAAAAGACATGCTCTAGGAATTATTTGGGGTAAATTGTATTGCTTGTGTTATACAGGAGGTTAGACTAGGTGATCATAACTGTCCCTTCTGGCCTTGGAACATGTGAATCAGGGTGTTCTGGCAGCTGAGTGGGTCTTGGGGAACTATCATGATGTCTTTCAGTCTTTGGCTTCTGACTAAAGGAGGTGATGGTCAGACTAGGAAATGGCCAATGGCTCACCACCTCTGGTCAGACCTACTACTCTCTCAAGTGTCAGACCTGGATTGTATTTATACATCTAGCAAAGCAAGTAGGCCCAGGGATGGTCTAGGCTAGGTTTACTTGGTCTTGCCTCAGCAAAGGGAGCTGGACTGGATGTGATGACCTTTTGAGGTCTCTTCTAGACCTACATTTCTATGATTCTATATCAGCGGTTCTCAAACTTTGGGCTGGGACCCCAAAGTGGGTCAAGACCCCATTTTAACAGGATCACCAGGGCTAACACACTTGCTAGAGCATGGGGCCAAAACCAAAGCCTGAGCCCGACCAGTTGGAGCCAAAGCCTGAAGGCTTCAGCCCTGTGCAGCAGAGCTCAGGTTGTGGGCCCCCTGCCTGAGGCTGAAGCTGGCTAATGGGAGCTGAGAATCCAGCGCTCAGGGAGGAGGCACTGGAGCCAGGTAGGGAACCTGCCAGCCCAGCACCAGTGGTGCCTCCGGTCCACCTTCCTTCTCAAGATTTAGTCAGGGGTATATAGTGAAAGTCATGGACAGGTCACAGGCCATGAATTTTTGTTTACTGACTGTGATTTGTCCATGACTTTTACTAAAAATACCAGTGACTAAAACGTAGCCTTACCTATTGTTCATCTAAGAATTCTGTCCTGCCCAGGAATGGTATAAAAGACTCTTGGGACCTAATCTTTTCATCTCATATTTGCTTACGTTTTATCAGGGAAAGTATTGAGCTGCAAGATTGAGGTCTCCAATTTAATTCGGATCACCCTGGTATGGAACATTGGACTGAAACCATGGACTAATTCTAAGAACTCTTTGCAGCTCCAAAGCTCACGTCTACTGTGAAACTTATCTCAGATCTGTAGTTATGTCTGTATGTATAATGATCTTTTAACCAATACACTTTCTTTTCTTTCTTAATAAATTTTATTTTAGTTAATAAGAATTGGCTATAAGCACGCAGTTGAGTAAGAAATGTTCATTAACCTGGGAAGTAAAGTGTCTGAGCCTTTGGGACTGGTAGAATTTTCATATTTGACTTGGTTGTCTGGGAGGCAGATCAAAGGCTGGGTTGCTTTTAAGGAACTGTGTTTTGTGTAACCAGAAAGGTTTTGTGCTGGCTTGATAAATCTAAGTACTGGAATATTTGCCATCTTTGGGGATTGTCTGCCCCATTCTTTGAAGTTTGCCCTAATTGAGCAACCTCAGTGTGGCCCCCTTCTGGGACCCCAGTCACAAGGATTTTACAGACTTTATAGTGGAGGAGAAGTTGGATCTCTTGGCCTCTCTCCACATGTGCCTAGGATACTGAACACCATATTAGTTTGTCTTTAATGTCATGGAGTTCCATGGCAGAGGTGGCTGCATTTTAGTGAAGACTGCAGTGATGCTTTATAGCTACAGACTTTAGTCTAAATAGGCTGTTGTGGGGCTTACATAGCATTTGAAAATTGCTCCGCAATCCTTTAAGGAAAGGTGCTTTAGAAGTGCAAAATATTCTTTTTTCCAATAAAATACATACAAATATCTAAATAAAATAATAATAAAAATATTAACTACATTTTTCTTTCAGTTGTGCAATTTTGAAAGCATTCTGAAAGCATTGAATGCATTCAGATTGTTCCTTTTGGACACTATTGCTTTTCTTTTACTGAGGTCCAAGTTCTTGCTACAATAGAACTATATAAATACGTCAATCATCTATATTAAGCGTAAATTTGAGTTACACTTCATGTATGGGAGGGCAGAGGAAAGCCCAGAAGAAATACTTTAAGGGCAAAGGATCTGAATTGACATTATAAAATAAAGTATCATACCATCAGGCCTCTGTTTCAAGTATAATATTTGATTATAATACTAATGCTGATGTAAAAACATGAAAGTATACTTCATGCTGTACTGATAATCAACTGTAGGGTGCAGTGTTTATGTAGCTATGTTCTGCAACATGTCTATTCCTGAAAGAAACTGAATACCTATCTCAAAAAACCTTCAGAAATGGCAATATTAATATTTACTCCTCAAAATAAGCTGCAGAAAACCCTCATGCACATTGATCACAGAAAAATAGAAGGGATTCTACTGGCAGAACCAGTTGAGGTTTTTTTTTTAATGTCATTTGGGATCCTAGTCCATGGGTGGGACACTTGGACTTAGGGTTGCTATGGGTGTGAATCTCGGCCCTAGGGTTTGGGTTCCTATCGGGAGGGCGCTGTAGGACTCCCCTTAGGGTTAGGCTTCCTTCCGGTAAGCCACATGGATTTGGGATTAGGGTTCCTATGGGTAGGCCACTTAGAGTTTGGGGTAAGGTTCCTGTGACTATGCCACATGGCGTTAGGGTTCCTATGGGTAGGGCTCCCAGACCTAGGGTTAGGATTCATATGGGTAAGACTCCTCACTTGTGTGTTAGGGTTCTCATGGATAGGCCACTTACAGTTAGGGTTCCTATAGGTAGACCACATGGAATCAGGATAAAGTCTCCTATACATAGGCCACTTGGCATTAGGGTAGTGTTCCTTTGGTTATGCTAGTTACAGTTAGGTTTAGAGTGCCTATGCGTAGGGCTCCCCTAGAGTTAGGGTTCCTCTGATAGGTCACTTGGAGTTAGGGGTAGGGTTCCTGTGGTAGGGCTCCCGAACCTAGGGTTACAGTTTGTATGGGTGGGTTTCCCTCCATTAGGGTTCCCCCCCCATTAGGGTTCCAATGGGTAGGCCACATGGAGTTAGCGTTACGGGTTCCTATGGGCAGGGCTCCCCCCATGGTTAAAGTTCCAGTGTGTAGGGCTCGGCACAGAAGGATTAGGTAGTTGGGCCACTAAGGGTTAGGGTTTGGGTTCCTATGGGTAGACCACTAAGCGTTAGGGTTTGGGTTCCTATCAGGAGGGCACTGTGCCTTAGGTTAGGCTTCCTTCAGGTAAACCACATGATTTTGGGGTTAGGATTATTATGTGTAGGCCACATGGAGTTAGTGTTAGGGTTCTTATGGGCAGTGATCTCAGACCTAGGGTTAGGGTTCGTATAGGTAGGACTCACCACCCTAGGATTAGGGTTTCTATGGGTAGGCCCTTGGAACCCTAAACCTAGGGCGAGGAGTGCTACCTATATGAACCCTTACCTAGGGTGGGGAGCCCTACCCACAGGAAACTTAAGCCTATCTCCAAGTTGCATACTCTTAGAAACCGTAACCCTAACTCCAAGTTGCCAATCCATAGGAACCCTAACCCTGTCTCGAAGTGGGTTATAAAAACACTTACACTATATAAATTATAAAGAGAAAGTCATTTCTGACCAGTGCTTGTGCCAAATTTTCATGGAATCTTCATCTTAATGCTATTAGGATTCTATCCTGATCATTTGGAAGACATCAGTCTGTGAAAATTAATAACAAAGCAAAACTCTTAACTCATTGTAGCTGGGGACAAATTTCTCATGGAATCTTCATATTACAGCAGTTAGGATTCTGTCCTCATATTTTGGAAGAGATCAGTTTGTGAAAATTTGAAACAAAGCAAAACCATAGGAACCCTAATTCTACCTCTGGGTGGCCCACCCACAAGAACCCTAAACCTTGGGCTGGGAGCTCTATCCATAGGAATTCTAACTTTCTCTTTGTTTTTAGTTTTCCCAACCAATTACGGGAGATTACATCAGAAATCAGTCAGCCTTTGCCCCTTCATTGATGACGTAAGGCTTGGAACCGCAGGATAAGCACATTCCCCCTCTCCGCATATCTCTGATGCCCTCATATCTTTCTCCCCATCCCCTTACCTCCCACACCTCAGGCCTCAAAGGAGTGTCCCTGCCATGGGTGAGGAAACTTCTGCTCAGCCACCTCCCTGGCATAGCCCTTCTCAGCAAACCTCACCTCCATGCTCCCAGCCCCTGCTGCAGCCTGGGCTGGGGGAGAGGGCACCTGCACTGGGCAGATGACCAGTTGTCTGGAGAGCAAAGTCCCCAAAAGAGGTGGAGATTCCCAGCAGGAATGAGGTGGGTCGGGAATGGCCTGGCTCTCGAGGGCACTGAAGAGCAAAAGAACTGCTGTGTTTTGTAGCAGCAAGTCCCTGCAAGGCTTCAGCAGCTGCTTCTCCCCTTCCACAGACCAGTTTCCAGCAGTCTTCCCTCCTTCCCCCCATCTCCTTTCCCCAGCACCTCCCACCAAGCCTCATGGCAGCGGCTTCTCCCCCATTTCCTGCTACTGATCACCAAGGGAGCAGAAGGGAGCACCAGGCCCCACTGCCCATGGGAGGGGAGACCAGAGAAGCATCTGCAGCAGCCAGTGACCTGGATCATCACTCAGCCATCACCCCAAGCCTTGGCTGGGGAAGGAAGAGCCAGAGGAATGGTGGGGAAAGCATAAGGGAAGGGGCAATGGAGTAGGGGAGTGTAGAGACGGGGAGAAACAGAGACTGAGAAAGGAGATACGCAGCAGGAATGGGGGAAGGAGGGAGACTCCCTGTAACTTGTCCGTTGCATCCCCTTCACTCCTGACCCTCCCACGGTTAGTGACCCTCCTTGGCACTGCACAGGGTTGGGTTGGGTTTCTCTCCAAGGCTGTGCTGATGGGGATGGGAGAAGAACATGGAGAGATTTGCCTCCTCTCTAGACTCTGGTCAGCTGCGGTGAAATTGGATGCAGGATGCTCTCCAGACAGAAATTGCGCCTAGGACATCATGGGGCTGCAGTGTCTTGCACAGTATCACAGGCCCTGTTCTGCACAAGATATCTATGGAGCTGACCTGGTGGCCCCACTGCTCCTGCTAGCCAAGTCAGTTAACACATGGGGAATTGGAGCAGTGTGCGGATTATGACTGTCAGCTGTGTTACATTGTGATATTACCTGGCTTTAGCTGGGCTTCCCCACTCCCTGTGGCTGACGGGCACTGTCTGCTCAGCTGCCATTTTACTGCTCGGGAATGTGTTGAGGGGGCTGAAGGACCCAGACAAACCCATCATGCAGCAGGAAATCATCAACTGCTTGCTCCCGCTGCTGCTCCACTTTGGAGACCGGGATGACAGAGTGATCCTGGTAAGTGCCATGGTCATTATTTCCCTAACAGCAAAGAGCTGGAATCCCCTGGGACCCCCAGTCCATTAATCTCCAGAGCACCTTCCCCAACCAGAGTCGTCATCTCCTTGCTTCCCTCCATTCTGGAGCCCAGTGCCACATTTATTCTCACATCACAAGTTGGAAGAAAAGCCTTCTGGGAAAGACTCCTGACTCTCTATTGCAAAGACAGGTCTCAGGCCTTTAGGCTGCTGCATCCAAAGGTTCACAACAAGAGGCAGCAAAATAAAAGGGTGCATAGATCTGCAAGTGCCCCTTCAGTTCAGGGAGCTGATATCTGCCCACAGCAACTGCAGCCACTTCTAGGCTGGTCTCTCCATACAGCCTTCTGGAAAATGGGTGCAGCTGCCCTGACTTCTTCCCTGGAGCTCCTGAGCCTCCCAGCATTCACCAGATGTTGCCTTCTTTCATTGGGCCAACTAGGCTGTGGAGGGAAGCCTGATCTGAGGTCTCCTTTGTTCATACGCTTTGGAATCCGAAAGCTCTCTCATGCAGTCTCTTTGTGTAGAAGGACTGAGCTGTGGAGATACTTTATGGCTCTCTCCAGCCAATTCTCAGTTTCATCTCCTGAGCACAGTCCTGTGTAGAACAACTTATAGGAATCTCCACTAGCAGGAAAAGAAGGAGAACAATGGACAGGTGAAGGTTAGATGTCCCCCAAACTATCCCTCTCTCAGTGAGACCCCTCTTGGTCTCACCTTCTCTTGCAGAGATGTGAAATGATGCTCTTCTGCTGACAGCACCAGAATCCTAAAACAGGGTGTGTGTGTGTATGTGTTAGAATTGCATGGGCAGCAGCAGTGGAGGCATGGCTGAGCCATGCCAAGTACACACCCATCCACCAGTTTCAGGAGGGTACGTACTCGGCGCTTCCCATGCCACTGCAGCTACAATACTACTTATACCCACACAAGCTTTCATCAAGCTACCACAATATGTGTATGGGGGCAGGGGAATTCCATCCCTAGCTTCCAGTGTATTCCCAGCCTTAGAGGTGTGTGGGGAGACTGTCTTCATAAAGGTCAGAAAGTCTCTAAAGGAAGGTCTGACAGAAATGAAAAGGGCTGTTACTATTACCTTTTGTAGGAAAAGATTCATCACCTGCCCTCCCAGTACTGGAGTGACTGTAGGCCAGGGAACTTCACCCAGAGATTGGCTATCAGCTCATAGGAAATCCGATGACAGCACACTGGAAACACCTTTGCCTGTGATCTCTGAAGAAATGAATCCACAAAGGATTTCAGTAGAAGTTAGGAGCCTAAATCCCTTTGCAGATCTGGGCCTAAATGTTTGATGGTTTAACACCTCTGCTGTTGTCACTTTCTTGTTACATCCAAAGAATAATTGCCCCAATTGACTGTGTGTATGTGTGTATGCTGGAGGAGGGGGAAGTTACGCACAGAATGGGGTCTCCTCTCTGTCCAGGGCTATATTGGGAGTAGCAGAGGTGGTATGCCCCCAGAATCTTAGGTAGATAATAGCATGTGGCAAGGGCCATCTGGCGTGGAGATTTCCTAGGCACTAGTTACATCAGCACCATGGGGTTTTCAGCCTGATTTCTCTTTATTTCAGCTTCTCAGGAAGTGCATTTGAAATCTGACAGAACCATGTGGTACATCCTCAATATACATTACAAATGGTTACAGAAGCTTGGAAATCTTGTGTCGGGTTATGCATTCGAAGAGGGAACCAGGACCAACACAGAAGACCTCTTTGTCCTGCTATGGTAGGTACAACAGACATACCTGGTGGGTATTTGCAGATGACACAAAATTATGTAGGTAGTAGAACCTAGAGAAGACTTTGAAGCAGTTGAAAGGGACCTAATAAAGCCATGTGACTGGGCAGCACATGGCAGATGAAGCCAGTGCTGACAAATGCAGGGTCCTACACATGGAAAGCAGTAATGTGAGCTACACCTACACATAGCTGGTGTCAGAAATCAAAGCAAGGGTGGTTGGACCCAGTGGTTGGAGCAGTGGCGGTGGTGCTTAGTGGTCAGAGTGGTGGCAGTTGAGCCTAAGGGAGCCTAGGGGAGCCAAGGTTTGGAGCCGGAGTCAAGAGTCAGGATCAGGATTGGAATAGGAGTAGGGCTGGGGGCTAGGCTGGAGCCAGAGCAGGGCTGTAATAGGACTAGGGACAAGAGAGGAGCTGGAGCAGGCTGAGGCCTGGGCAGTCTGTCACTACTATCAGACAGAGAGCTCCAAGCCATGAAACAACACCGAGCAGACTGAATTGCTGGTTCTCCTCTGAGGCGCTTATACCTGCTCTGGGAGCTACCAGAACAGCTCCTGGTTTATGCATTGGCTCGAGCCTAACACAAGAAAACTTCTCCGAGTATGTGGCTTCATCAGGCTCCAGTTCAGGGATGACTCAGCACCTCAGAGCTAGATGACAGATTCACAATCACTTCTGAGGAAACAGAGCACTACTGTGGCCAGCTTGACATGGCCATAATACAGTGTTGTGCTTTTCCCTTCATGGGACCGCTCGGATTCCACAGTGCACAGGAGGAGGGGCTGTGATATCCATGGACTTACTCACTTAGATGTGCAACTCAAGCAGATGGTACAAATTGAGCAGCTAACTCCAGAGGAGTCTCTAGGCTCAACTAGTCTGCACCACAGAATCATTGGGGAGATGGCAGATGAAGTCAAATGAGGAGTTTGTGCACCTCCCAGGAACTGGAGAAGGGCCTGAGGGCTGGAGAGGAGCTAAAACCCATGTTGATAAAAGGGCCAGGGAAAGGACTAGGGAACAAGATTGCCAATATTGTGCCAGGCTCTAGAGTCATGGCTGGGGAGCATTTGGGCAGGTGCTGGTTGGTTACAGACACTCCACAGACATTTACTAAGAGGGAGCCAGGTTTAACGTGGGTGATAAAGTGACAGTGAGAGGTGACAGGAGTGAATCAGGGTCTATGATACACTTGGGGCCACTCACTCTCCTGGCAGCTGGAGTAGAGGAAAACTGTTCATATAATGGCCCTGTCCATTGTGTCTGGCCAAGCTGTGCTCACTGCATGAGTGTGCGTGGTGGGCAAAGGTGACTTAGTGCTTCCACCACCCTGGGACCAGCCACACTTTGCCAGACACCCCTCCACCAGCCATGGCCCTGTGCTGCGTGTGGAGAGGGGCCTGGGTCAGGGCTGTCAGTGATGGCATTTTTGTTCCTCAAATTTGTAATTTTACATTAGGCCAAGAAAATTTTTGAGTGCCACATATTTCCAAAATACCCCTGTCCTATGTGGTTGTAAAAACAGTGGGGGAGAGAGGCACACTGAAATGTAGGAACAGGAGCATATCTGCTTGGAACCCAACTATAAGCTCAGGTCTTGACTAACAGCAGGTTACAAGCGAAAATGAGCCGAGCACACACTCCCTAGTCTATCCCATATAGTGTCTGCCCCCACAAGCCAGCTTCAGGCAGCACCCTCAGTAGCTCAGTCATGATGCGAACCAGCTCTCACAAGAAGCGCCCACTCTTGGCTCATTGAACGAGGACTCCCAGCTGTGGCTCCTTGCATGAGTGCTTCATTTCCTTCTTCTGCCCCACTCCCACATGCTGTTACAGTGCAGGACACTGGAGCTGAGCTCTGAAATCTCCCTCCCTATAATGAAGTTACTACAGAGTAACGACAACCCCACCTTTGGGCTCAATATTTGACATCCCACCCCCACTGCATAGAGCCCTACATTCACATAGCTTCTTTCATGTGATTCCCTCAGCCATCAGTGCCATGTGGAGAGAGGAGAAATTCTCCTAGACTCCTTTTAACCATTGCCAGCTCACAGGTAGCAGAGGTTGGAGGTTGGGTGCTCTCTTTAAGAAATGCCAGCTCTCAGAGAAGTTGCAAATGAGTAACACCAAAGTGGAGTGGTGTGCCATGGAAAACTACCCTGCTCCAGATTTTCAGCCTTGAAGGTTTTGTTCTGCTAATTTGTGTTCCTGCCCTTTCTCCTTCTTACAGACTTCTAGAGGCTAACAGGAGCCAATTGAGCTCATCACTAATCACATCTCTTGTGAGAAGGCAAAGCAGCTGTTGCATAGGGAAGGAGGAAAAAGAAGAGGCAGAGCAGAATGTGACGGTGCATTGGACCAGGAGAAGTTAACCCCATAGTCTAGGCAGAGGAAGCCAAGCCCCTCTCCAGCCCTGCTGGACATTCTACAACTGGAGCACCAGTATTAAAGGGAGCAGCTCAGCTCAGTCTAGTCAGACCACAGAAAATGGAGGATGCACGTTGCAGGCTCCAGCCCAGAAGCTCATGAAGCCTCTGACTGCAAAGCCCCGAGGTGCTGAGACCCAGGTGAAGCCCCAGGTGCCTGCAGATGTGCAAGGGAGATTGAAGTCTTTGGGAGTTACCCAGCCCGGGAGCCCGGAGACCCCCCACCCATAGCCTCAAGACATCTCATAAAAAGAAGCCCATGGGTGATTAGCCATTGTCCTGAGTGACATCAGCATGTTTTGGCTGGATCCCCGCTGACTCAGTGACAAACACACTCACCATTGACAAGACCCTGGGCTAGGACCCAGTGCAATAGAAAGAGCCAAGGACCCCTGCCCTGGTTGCCACCCATCTCTGGGTGCCAGCCCACCTCCCCAATGTGCTACTAGGCTGCACATCCCCAAGAGGAGGGACAACCATATTAACTCTGAACACTGAGCCAAACAGCCTTGCAAGGAAGGGGAGCTATATTGACTCTGGCCGTTTGACCACACAGTGCTGAGGGAGAGACCAGCCCATCCTGACTCTGGCCATCGGGCCACACAGCCCTGAGGCAGAGGGCAACCATATTGATTATAGCCCTCAGGCCACAAACCCCAGAGGGAGAGGGCAGCCATATTAGAATCATAGAAGATTAGGTTTGGAAGAGATCTCAGGAGGTCATCTAGTCCAACCCCCTGCTCTTAGCAGGACCAACACCAACTAAATCATCCCAGCCAGGGCTTTCTCAAGCCGGACCTTAAAACCTCTTAGGATGGAGATTCCACTACCTCCCTAGGTAACCCATTCCAGTGCTTCACCACCCTCCTAGTGAAATAGTGTTTCCTAATATCCAATCTAGACCTTCCTCACTGCAACTTGAGACCATTGCTTCTTGTTCTGTCATCTGCCATCACTGAGAACAGCCTAGCTCCACCCTCTTTGGAACCCCCTTCAGGTAGTTGAAGGCTGCTATCAAATCCCCTCACTCCACTCTTCTGCTGACTAAACAAGTCATTCTCAGCATTCTTCATAAGTTATGTGCCCCAGCCCCTAATCATTTTTTTGCCTCTGCTGGACTCTCTCCAATTTTGTCCACATGCTTTCTGTAGTGGCCCAAAACTGGACACAATACTCCGATGTGGCCTACCATGCTGAATAGAGGACTAATCACTTCCTTGATCTGCTGGCAATGCTCCTCTAATGCAAACCAATTGCCGTTAGCCTTCTTGCAACAACGGACACACGCTGACTCGTATCCAGCTTCTCGTCCACTGTATCCTCAAGTCTTTTTCTGCAGAACTGCTGTTTAGCCAGTCGGTCCCGCCTGTAGCTATGCATGGGATTCTTCCTTCCTCAGTGCAGGACTCTGAACTTGTCCTTGATGAACTTCATAGATTTCTTTTGGCCAATCCTTCAATTTGTTTAGGTCACTCTGGATCCTATCCTACTCTCCTGCATATCTGCCTCTCCCACCGTTAGTGTCATCCAAACTTGCTGAGGCTGACTCCCTGGGCACATATGAACTCTAGCCTCAGGCCACACACCCCGGAGAGAGAGGGCAGCATATTGACTCTTGCCCTCGGGTCACAAAGCCCAGAGAGTCCCCCCCTTCTGCAAAATTATCTGGGCAGGCTCGAAATGTATTTCATGAAATGCCATTGAGGAAGCCTGGTATAGTCTAAGTTTAATAAACTGTTCTGAAAAGGTTCCAAATTACTCCTGAGGTGGACAGAGTGAAATTCAGAAATATTAGGAGTGTTGCTGTGAGTAAGCGTGATATAATTTCTGGGTAAGGAAATGGGTTAAGGAAAAGGTGCTGAAATTTTGAACTGCTTGATCTCATTGGTCAGGAACATTTCTTGAGTATATTTAAGGATCATGTAAAGCAATATCTGTGGGTAGATCTGAAAGTCTGTGACAGAAATGCCGCTCTGGCAGATGAGTCTCAGTAAGCCCAGTCATCTAGTGGGTAAGCCAGAGAAAAAGGAGTTTTAACCTGGTCGGAAGGGAGGATCCTGTTTACCCCCAGGACAAAGGAAGAGGGTTGGGAGACAGGACTGACCTCCACGAATCATTCCTCTCCTATTTATTCCCATTACAAGCCTCCTGTGAAGGAAGAGCCCACAGGAAATGTTATCAGTGGATTACCCTGAGTACCAGAGAAATCAGGGCCCTGAGCTGAGAGAAAACAAGCTTCATCCAGTTCACCTTAACTCAGCTGTCCTCACACGAAACCACTGAGTTTACCAGGGGATTGTGAGGATTGCTCTGCGTGCTAAAGATGAAGCCTATTACAGCTGGTAAATCAATGCAGAATATGTACAGGATGGAAAGTTACAGGGACACAAAATTCTCCCTTAAATCGAGTGTGATTCCAAATCTGACCTGTTGCCTGGTCAAATGCAGAGCTTGTATTAAGGGACAATCTAGGAGTTTTACCTTGAGCCATGGTGAATAGGAGAGATGATGTTTACAAAGTGATTTACAAGTGGGGGTGTGGACAATCCCCGCTGATCACAGCCTTATTGGGAATATATTTTTTTATGTGAGCAAGACTGTGGATGTGGTAACCGCAGCAAAAGGTCTTTGTGCTGAGGTCCCAGAGGGAAGAGGGGGAAAACCCCAGAGCTACATAAGAGACACAGAGAAAGTTGTTTGACACCCCTGCAGCAGAGAGAAGCAGCGTGTCTCCATCAGCAAAAGAGATCTCGCTCTAGAAAGCACCAAGCAGATGGTGTACTTAGAGAGGGCCTCAGGAAAGGAAAACAGGAAAGCCTTTGAAGAACTGCCAAATTGTTTCAGGGAAGCTCCTGTGGAGAGAACCAAGCCCTGACCAACCCTTTCAGAAGTTGGATGATGCCAGCCAGCACCATGGGATAAATGTTTTTGCACAAAGGAAACATCCTCTGCTGGTCACTTAGGGATGGCTGCCCACACAAGAGAGAGGTGACTCAGCCCTTTGACCCAACCCCCCCCCACCCCCATCCCCATCCCCAGGCAAGCAGCCAGGAACTCAGACTCAGAAAGCGATCTGTGTAGCTGACCTTTCGGAGGAAACCAATCCCACAGCCAACCCCTCGAGGACATGGAGTGGTGGCAGACGGGCTCCCAGTCCCGGCCCTAGTGCATATGTCCTATTGTACCCTGCTGGGCACAGACACATCTGATCCCCAGGGGGAGCAGGAGTTGGGATTCACCAGGACATCTGTTTTGACATACTTGTGGAAAATGACATCATCTCTTTAAGACAGAATTCAGCCCCTACCTCTGTAACAGCCAAGGATGAATCCAAGGAGCCTTCAGGCTGAACATGGTGTCTGTGAACATGGAAATGACCCGACTGGCTGGGGGTGGGAGGTATCTTCCCCTTGGCTGGTAGCACAAAGGAAGGAGAGGAAAGAATGCTGCTGGTATAAGGGACACCTGGACAGAGGGAGGATTCCCTTAACCCACAGAGCCCATGTCCCAACCATCCAGGAAAGGGGGCTGGGGAAGGACTTAGTCCTGGGGGTGAGGACCTCAGGTTAAACCCAAGAGGGAAGATGGGCTTCTTGCATATGCGTAGCCCTGAGGTTGGGAGACAGCTCCAGACAGGGCCTGCCAATGTGTAGAAGCACCCTGCATCCTCACCTCACCAGACTCTGGGACACCGCAGCCCCAAGATTCTGACTGGATGAAGGATCCGTGCTGAAAGGAACCCTGAGGGAAAGGAAGAGCCAATAACTGAATGCAGACAAAGGTTCAGGAAGGAGTTAAAAGTCACAATGGGGATTGTCCAAACCAACCTCAGAGATAGAGGATCAAAACAAAAAGCCTAGGATGACAAATACCTGTGAATGCTCTTTTGTAATGAGTGAATTGATGTTAATGTTATCCCCTGTGGAAAGGTACAAAATGCCAAATTCTTGGGAAGGACCCTTTGAAATGATAGAAGTGGTAAATAAAGGCACATATGTAGAGAAGCCTCATGGAAAAGCTGTTTCACAGCTAATACATGTAGACAGACTTGAAAGTATCACAGCAGATAAGCTATAGCAAAAATGATCTTCTGTGTAGAAGGGGAAATTGAAGTATGCCACCTCATTGATTTGATGACTGAATGCCAAGATAACTCTACACTAGAAAGCATTGATATTTACAGTGAGCTAACATCAGCTGAAAGGGCAAAAGTGTTATCAGGGTTACCAAGACACACACAGGTGTTTTCTGACAATCCACTTGCTAACTCATG
This sequence comes from Chelonoidis abingdonii, assembly GCF_003597395.2. Classification (NCBI taxonomy): domain Eukaryota; kingdom Metazoa; phylum Chordata; order Testudines; family Testudinidae; genus Chelonoidis; species Chelonoidis abingdonii. Next base: position 185,684,663 of record NC_133771.1, on the reverse strand, counting down.
AGACCACTAGACTGAGTCACAAAGTGTTACCTGGTCCACAGAACTTTGCAAAAGCATACATAGCTAACATTACAGTGTATAGCAATACGTGGGAGTTATGCTGTCAAAACTCAAAAAGGCCTCAAACACACTGGCCTTTGCATCTGCCACTGGCTGACAGACGTGCAGTTCTGAAAGTGGGGACATGTGACACCCTGTCCCCATGTTCACCACTTCTATAAGGTGATGATCTATTTTGGACAAAGTACATCTTGTGAGCTATCATTTGAAACCATATACTCTGCTGAACATGCCTGCCCCACTAAAATATGTTTATCAACATTGTACAATTCAGTGACTGATCTGTGGGTGTGGGGAGTGCAGGAGAAGGAGCTACTGGGAAATATTGCTTTAGGGAAGTGGAGATGAAGAGTTCTCAACAGGCTCGATCCAAAGCCCAAACAAAGCCAATGGAAAGACTTCCATGGTTTCAGTCCCTACCTGAAGGTCTTTTAAGCAAGGTGCCTGTCACCAGGGGATCTCAGCATGCCTTGCTAAGGAGGTTAAATATCATTATTGTCTTATTAAAGTGAAGGAAGTGGAGAGATTGAATTATTTGCCCCAAGTCACAAAGCCAGTCAGAGAGACAATTTCTGTAGAGTAAAATCCAACGTTTCTTGACTCCCAGCACTTTCACAAGTGAGCCCCAACACAAATACATCAGGGTGGACTGAAGACATTAGACTGTTTTGAAATGACTGATATCAATCAGTTCCCAAAGGCTTTGGGTCCAATAATTAAAAGGACATTGTTAAGCACCCTGCAGGAATAGGAAGGCACAGGATTTGCAGAGACAGGAGTGGGGGTATTATATAGAACATGTCAGAAGCCACAAGAAGCCCACATTTCTTGCTTTCTGCACTGAGCCTCTCTCTCCTTTGCTTTAATGAATTACACGAGCCACTTGGTACCAGGAGAGAAAAGAGCACAGCAGGGTCCAAAACGGAGTGCTATCTCGCTATCTCTTCATCAACATTGCTCATAGCCCCATCTACAGGTCACTGGATGAGATGATACACCACTGTTTCTTCACGCTTTAGGTAAGAGTTGGCACTTCGGCAACTGGCAACTATCACACAAGTTTCAGTCTACTACTAGGAGCAGGAGTGGGTAGAAGCATCAGAAGTATTGGTGTGACACTCCTGTGCAGGTTTTGCCCCCAGGATGATTTAAAAAGTGCTGGGGGAGGGATTCTTAGAATTCCATGTGAACTGAAATGCCTAGGGTAATAAACTAGGCAACCTTGTGTAGGCAGCCTTTACTAAAGGGGCCTCTGAACTTCATTGGGAGTGTTCCAGGGGAAAAGCCGGTGTGCTGCACTCTAGCCTCAGAGACTACAATTCCCATGATGCCTCAGGGAAAGAGGTAGAGACGTCCTCATGCAGGCAGAGCAGGTGGTGGGCTCTGCTTTGGGAAAAGGAGTGAGGTTACTGGTGTGGAGCTCTGTCCATACCAGGAGATGCTGCTAGGAAGCCAAAAGCTGCTGCTGAGAGCCTGCAGGGGCTTTGAGCAGGGAGCCTCAGAGGTAGGTTGGTGGCTTCACTGGAGCCAAGGGAGAGATTATTGCTGGGCCTGGAGCTGACTGAGGTGGTCCTGCAGTGAAGGCAGTGTGAGTAACCCTCACTCCTGTTTGGGAAAGTATTTGCACAGGAAGGGGCACAGTAGAGAGTCTGAGGAGAGGCAGAGTGATCTTCCCATCGAACCAGGACCCAGAGCTGCGGACATGTGGTGGAGCCAGCTCCAATTGTCAGAGGGGTTGTGCACTTGTTGCCGTGGCTGGACTGATACACAGAACTAACAGAGCGCTGTCTCCAGCTGCAGATCTCCAAGCGCTCCCATGCATGTCTAGGACTCTGAAATCCAGAGGCGTGTCCACTGCGGGGTGGGGTAAATGGTGGCAGAGCAAATGCCAGTTATATAAGATTCCTTTATTACTGTATATTATATTGTTAATTGATTTTTTCAGGTGCCCCCCTGTGGATTTAAATTTGTAGTGACATATCTTAGACTGTTATACCTTGTTTTTTTAAGTTAAGCAAAGGTGTGCTAACTCTAATTTAAGTATATTGGATGTATATTATTTATAATTGATATTTTTGAGTTACACCCCTGCCACAGATTATATTATTATTTATTATTACCATAGATTATTCCTGGAGGTTCCCAAGGCACACCATTGAGTGTGTATAGGGGCCAGCCAGATGGAGGCACCAGCAATTTTAAATTCCTTTAGGAGTAAAGGGACTGCAGCAGAAGGGTGAATAGAGGATTCCCACCTATCCAACAGCACCACGGGGATAATCAGGATCTTTTTAAATATCAACATCAGGCACCCAGGCACACAGGTGAGTGTTGCCTGCTCCCAAGTAACCCAGGGAGGAAAGGGGGATTACACTTGCACCCAGCTATTCCAGGTCAGGCCCTGCAAGGCATGTCAGTTTTCAGTCTTTGAACAAGAAGATTTATGATTGAAGCATAGAAGCTATCAGACAGCAGGGAAAGAGTTCATCATCTAGAGTTCAGCTCTAGAAGAGTTCATCAAATTTTACTTACCCCAAACTGCTCATTTTTGTAGGACACCAGCACATCTCTGACTTTCTCTAGCTACAGTTACATGGTTCAAACCACAGGGAATGAGGAGCTAATATTACTCCTATTTCATGCAGAGAAATGGAACCTTCCTATCTGGAACGAGCTATCCTCTCCAAACTGCCCACCTTGGGCAAGCCATTTTATATCTTGCTCAATGCTTACTCCAGACAGAAGGCAGACATCAATCCATACCTGGCAATTCTTTTATTATATTAGATTAGCCATTCTCAGTCTTTTCAATACAGGAAATGCCAGACTGGATCACACCAGTAGTCCACAAGTTTGTCTCCAATAGTAACCACTTCCAGATGCTACAGAGACAGGTGCAAGAAACCCTGCAGTAGTCAGTTATGAAATAGCCTGCCAATGGAAAACATCTCATAGACTCATAGACTTTAAGGTCAGAAGGGACCATTATGATCATCTAGTCTGACCTCCTGCACAAAGCAGGCCACAGAATCCTACCTATCCACTTCTATAACAAACCCCTAACCTATGTCTGAGTTATTGAAGTCTTCAAATTGTGGTCTGAAGATCTCAAGCTGCAGAGAATCCACCAGCAAGTGACCCATGCCCCACGCTGCAGAGGAAGGCGAAAAACCTCCAGGGCCTCTGCCATCGCCATTGGAGTAAAATGTCTTCTCGACCCTCAAATATGGCGATCAGCTAAAACCTGAGCATGTGGGCAAGACTCACCAGCCAGCACCCAGGAAAGAATTATTTGCAGTAACTCAGATCCCTCCCATAAACATCCCTCTACAGACCGCGGGGCATACTTACCGTGCTGATAATCAAAGATCAGTTGCCAAAATTAATTGCCAGAAATGTAGCTATCCATCATACACCCTTCTCATAAACTTATATCAAGCTTAGTCTTTAATCCCAGGATATGTTCTTTCTGCCCCACTACTCCCCTTGATAGGCTGTCCTAGAACTATCTCTATGGTAGGAAACCTTCGTTCGATTTCGAGTCTAAACTTCTAGTGTCCAGTTTAATACCATTTGTTCTGTGTGCACATGGGACTAAGCCTTAAATAATTCCTCTCCCTCCCTAATTAACCCTCTGATATATTATAAAGAGCAATTCATATTCCCCCCTCACTCTCTTGGTGTAGTGCAACAAGCCAACTCCTTTGAGTCTCCTTTTCATATGGCAGGTTTTCCTTCCTCGGATCATCCCTAGAGCCCGCTCTTGAACCTGTTCAGTGTGGATCATCTTTCGAACATTGGGAGAACAGAACTGCACCAGTATTTCCAAATGAGTGTCTCACCATGCCTTATAATACTGGTTACTTTAACTACCTCCTTATCTCTTGCGTGGTAAATCCTCGTCTCTGATGCAGGTCCTAACAACTGCATTATTTAATGTGCCATATTTCACAGTGTGGACTCAATAGTCATCCTGATGATTCAACCATTTACCAAAGGTCGCTTCGTCCTCCTTACAATGTTAGTTCAACTGATGTGTCCCCAATTAAGACTAAAACTTTTATTATTAAATTCTCCTAAACAGACCTTGCACTTTTCGCTATTAAATTTCATCCTGATTACTATTAACTCCATTTACAAGGTCATCCAGTATCTCCTGTTTGACATCGCCGTCCTTCTTGGTCAGCACTACCTCCCAAGCTTGTGTCATCTGCAAACTTTGATTAGCACTTCTCGCTGTTTGTGCCAAGGTCATAATAAAAAAGGTTAAATTAAGTATTGTGCCCAAAACGATCCCTGAGGAAACCCACTAGTACCTTCCGTAGCATGACAGTTTCCCCTTCAGTCGACCCGTGTAGCTTCCCCTTTATACCAGAAATCCTTACTGCCTTTCAATTTTCATGTTGATCCCCATTCTTGTTCCAATTTGAGAACAATAATTCCCCATTGTGGAACCTGTTCAAATGCCTACTGAAACAAGGTAATTAGATCTACTGCATTTCCTTTGCTAAATAATCTGTTCTTCTCAAAGAGGAGTCAGCGTTTTGATTTGAACATCTACCTTTTGTAAAACCATGTTGTAATTTGTCCCAATTACCATTGACCTCAATGTTCTTAACTACTTTCTCCTTCAAAATTTTTTCCAAGACCTTACATACTACAGATGTCAAACTAACAGGCCTATAGTTACTCGGATCACTTTTTTTCCCTTTCTTAAAAATAGGAACTATGTTAGCAATTCTCCAGTCGTACAGTACAACCCCTGAGTTTACCGATTCTTTAAAAATTCTTGCTAATGGGCTTGCAATTTCATGTGCCAGTTCCTTTAATATTCTTGGGTAAAGATCTCTTCCTACACATGACAGTTAGTGGTTGGCGTATGCCCTGAAGCATGAGGGTTTCTATCCCTATCATTTTGTTTTAAATGTAATGTGATGCAACTTTTCATATTTACTATTCCAATAAACATCCAATCTCTTTTGTAATCCTACTAAACTCTTGGCCTCAAAGGTATATTGTGACGTAAATCAAATAGCATTTCTTTTCATCAGTTTCAAATTTTTGTCTGTCTCTTGACCTCTTCTGTTTCCGTAGTATCTCTGAGGCAAGAAGACCACAAATGAAGATGGTGTTTTGGCTGAAGATCTATCACTAGGTTTTATCTGCCATCGGGCTGGATTAATCATATAGACCTGGGGCCTGATTATGTTGTTTTTACTATTCTTTTGCACACCAAGTCAATGTCATTACGTCTCAACTGAGCATATCCTTGGAAGGAATCACATTCCAGGGCTTCTTGGTCTTAGATTATTATAATCTGTAGGTGAAGAAAAGAAGTTTGTGGAGGCTAATTAAATATTTTGCTAAAGCCAGGCGCACTTTGGTGAGAGCAGCACATTAACCAGGGCTTGTTTCTACCCAAATGTGTTCTTTCTCACTGCTCCAAAGAAGGTAGCACAGCCTGTGATGCAGGGAAAGATGGCTAATGAAGTGAGCAGGGCGGGAAAGGCAGGTTAGCCAGTGAAGCGAAGCGAACCGCATGGATGCAAGGTGGGGTAGGATGAGACAGGGCCATGTGCCCCAATGGGGCAGGAGGCACCGTGCCTCCAGGGATGAAGCCCTTACTACAGGATCAAAGGTGGAGATAGCTTGATTTCAGCTCCCCTTTCCTCCTTCCCCTGGCTTGGCCTGGGGTTAACTGCCCGTTTGATTTCAGAAATCAAATGCTAGAAGCAGGGGGGTGGGGAGGGAGGAGATTGGAAAGGGGTTTGGCTAGCAGATTTTTGTTTTTAAATCTACTTTCTTAGCTCCCTGCTGTGCTGAGCTCCGCTCTATAAACTGCAGTCCAGCATGGCTGGGGTTGGTAAATTTCAGCAGAGCCTCCCTTTCTTGCCAGCCTGGATTTGAGCCGGCAGGTTAGTGAAAGAATTTGAGACAAGTGTTTGCCACATGCCTCTACCAAGAAAAGCAACAATCATGAGTTTAGTGACTATGACCCAGCTGACCTAGCATTGGTTGAACAATCATCATTATAGCACTTAGAACGCTGATGTACTTTCCTGCTTTATTACAGGCAAGAGTTTGAACTATATATCCGTGGTGTTACTGCGGGTCACATCGTTCTCATTTAGTCTGGAGTAAGTTAGTTGAAGATTTTGGAGTTACTCCAGACTTACAGTGGTATAAATGAGAGCAGAATCTGGACCATAAATAATTAATCTCATTAGCCTAGAATCCTGTAAAAATGATGATGAATGAATTAAAATCCACCTACTTTTGTCATCACTTTTCAAAATTGTAGGTCAAATCCCAGAGTCCTTCTGTTGTTTTTATTCAGAGGCAAAACCCCCATTGGATCTGAATCTCCTTACCCAGTGGTGTGAATCAGGAGAAGCACCATGGAAGTCAGTATAATTGACTCAGTGTAAAATCAGTGTCAGAGAGAGGAGGATCCATTCCATTTCTGTCAATAGTTTTGCTTTATGTATGGGCTCCAGGATTTGATCTGGGCAGTTTTCAAAAACTTGAAATGCTTGTTTTTAAACAGGTATAATCAAAACACACCACACAATAAAGGATCTGAAATGTTACTAATGTAGAGAGCGAGCAACCCACTTTAAGATGAAATAATAAATATTTGTTAAAAAGCATTGACAATTGACGCTGCAGTTTAAGGCAGATTTAGAAATTTCACTGTCTATAAATGTGGCCCACAGAATTTTTGATTCAAGAATCAGGAGAGAAAAATTTGACCGCCCTCAGAGGTTTTACAGAAAGTGAAAAGAAACACAAGTTCTCAGTAAACGGCATATTTCAAATTTAGAATTACAGGTATAAAATTACTTAAAACACACAACTCAGAGCTACATGGAGAATTTACTCTGATTCCAATGGATTGGGTGGCACATAGCTACACTCCAATAGCAGCATCTGTGGGAAGGTTTGTGACTCAGAGACTGCCTCATGATACGATTCCTCCAGGGATAGTGTTACGCTCTGGGGTGAAGAGAATATGCTGTGTCAGCCCACTGCCGGATGCAGCACACGTCCCTTTCTCATATCCAGCTAGCACAGTAATATTTACAATACAAGGTTAATAGTACAAATAGATTGTTGATTAGAAAATGTGCATGTAATATTGTTATGAAAAATGAAGTTGTATGGAGCAATGTAGGGCCTGTTTTTCAGAGGTGCTTTTTCAAAGTATTCAGTTGTAAGTGCTCAGCACTTCTGAATATATCGCCCATTATGGGCATGATTCTCCTCTCTGAGTCACAATGTGGATCTCTTCTGTGCATTACTGATCTGTACTGCATAATACGTAACTCCCAGAACTCCCATTGATATCAATAAAAGCTGTGCATGTGGCTATAAATTGAAAGCAAATATGAAAAAGTTAAGGAAAAAAAAGTATACATGTTGCACTAAATCCGGCAGGGCCCAGGTCACTCTTCAGTTTACTTTTGGCAATACTCTGCTCCAACACCAAAATCAGTCTGGCTACAGCCAAGCCCCAGAGATCTTCTCCAGCTCTCCATATATCTACATATGGGCTGAGGAGGCAACAGTCAAATCTGGATTTGATGTAGGCAAGCGTTTGGGGTTCAGGTCCAAATCAGGGCCAGGATTTGGGTTCCTTGCTGCCAGAGTCTTGCAAGCTATTCTTGAAAGATTTTTGCTCCTTTGGAACCAGAGCTGGAAAACAGATCCCTTCTGATCCTGTATCTAGCCCAGAACCAAAACAAGTGGTGGATTCCCATCCAGAGATTTGAATCTGAACTCCACCTGTCAAAATTCAAAGGGTTTTGTATTGGAGGTTCTAGCTGTGGCCTCTCTCATTTAATCCCCCAATTGCAGATCACTTAAAAGTTAAAATCCTCTTTAATCAATTGACCAAAGTTCTTTCAAGGAGAGCATGAGACTGTTATTTCAAAGCCTTTGCTGCTTGTTTTGTCCAGATTTTGTTACTCTTACTCACCCTTGAGTAGTGCCTTAATCCGTGTGAAGTTCCACTGAATTCAGGGGTAGAATCTGTGTTTTAAGAGTCTGTGAGAGAGGGACTTGGCACTAAAAATACTTCTAGGGGCATAACTATGTGTAATAAGAAATTTGATTTGTATTGCAATGTTTCAAATTTTGTACTGTAGGGTAATAGCTCAGATTAACACCTTCTGGAGTTTGTTTATTTTGGGGCATGCGCCCTTTACCCAGCCGAGATTCTGTGTGAGAAAGCACAATGCATCTACAGAGGCCAGCTGAGGTTTTGCCACAAATGATAAGGTGTGTCCCAGGAGCAGACACAGAGCAGCAACCTGCCTCCTGGTTTCTCCTGTCCCAAGGGCAGAAGGGGGAAGTACCCTGTGACAGTCCTATACCTGGTACTGGCTGGTGGGTTGGGGGCTAGAGTCACAGCTCTCCCCTTTCCCCACCACTTCTCTCCCACTAATATAGAGACACATAATGGCCCAACAGAGGCTGCTCTCTGATGTATGGTTAACTGGCATAGGGAAGTAAGGGGGTGGCTTACTCCCAGTTTGACTCTTTCTGCCTCATCTCCTCCAACCTGTGTCTGGCCTAGTCCTGTCTCCTCTAGTCCTGTTCTCCTCATCCAACCAGTTCCAGTCTCCATTCGTCAGGCTTCTCACCCCAGGCCCAGTCTTTTTGCCCAGAGCATCCTTGTCTCACCCCTCCAGACTCCCCATCACAGTCTGAGTCTCTCTCCCACTCCACCAATTCCCACTCTCCTCATCTAGCCATTCCCAGTGTTGTAGTGGAGCCCTGGCCATACCGCCTGTCTCTCCTCTTTGCCACTCTGCCTCTCCAGCATTTTTAGAAGGCAGAAGAAACATCACTGTGCACCCTTTTTTGCAGGTCACAATGGACTCTCCTCTCTTTGCATCCCTCTAGTCTGGCCTTGTGTTTGCCTCATTACCCACCTTTCATTCTGCCTCCTTCCTCTGCTACAGACACATTTGCAATGAGTGCTTGATGCATTGAGCCACTTCTAAGCACAGAATTTCAATTTAACTGCTCACAAAGGTTCTTGCACTTGCAAAAATATACGGAATATGCTGGCTCAGATCTCAGTGTTTCATTTTTCAATGCTATTAATAGTGACCCTGATCAGTGCAGGCAAGCTCAGTGTGAAAACCAAATGTGGCCAGATCAAGAGCAGAAATCTCTCATACTTTAAGAAGTGTATTTGTTCCCCTGAGCTCACTGCCGAGCTGTGTGGAAGAGTAGCAAGCTGATGGTGGGTGACAAGGAGGGGTAAGTTCCAGCTAAAAATTGGGGCATTTTCAAGGATTTTTTTGCTAAAATAGTATCACAGCTATTTTAAAATCATTTTTATTATTTTTAAATAATATGTTATAGGTCTGATTCAGCTGCCTTGCACCTTGTCTAGGAACGTGCAAAGCTGTTGTAAAGTCTTACTCTTCTGACTGTTAGCATTTTACATTAGATCCATGAAGGGGACGTATGTGTTACAGCACTGGACCATTAGACACCTTGCCATCCATTGGAATTCACAGCTCTGAGTTAGTCTCCCAGGCTCCCCATGCATCGTATGGGGAGAGTTAGGGTATGTTGGCACCGCATTAGTGACCCAGTGGTCAGACTCTCAGATTTAAGACCACCCAACCTCCCAAGTCCACACATAAATCTGTTTGATTTAGGTCATAAATCCCTCAGGACTCGAAACTATGGACCCATCCAGGGATATAGGTCCAGGTCCAAGTCCAAGTCCTACTATGACATGGGTTCAAGCCAAGGCATTTTACAGTGTAGATGCAGCTCAAGTGCAGGTCGCCACACATATCTGGAGAGTGTGCTAACACTAGTTCACAGGCCTGTTTCTCCCAGCCCTTCCATCCCCAGACTTCCCACTCTAAGGAACTGGAAGCAGCCTCCTCATTCAAATTCAGCTGCTTGGCATTTAACCCTCCATTTACACACGGCTCAGCTAGAAAAACAGCTAGCCCACATGTGTTAGCTATAGCTAGCACTAACAGAGTCTTACATCAGCATGCTGTTAGTGGTCTGGATTGTGGTTAATCTTTGGTGTGAGGCAAGAAAGACATTAGACTTCAACAAGAGCACAAGAAATAATCATGTCAACAAACTATATCTGAGCATCTGGTAGTATTGGGATCGACTGTACAATGCAAAGAAAAATTGGGTAATCTGCACCTTCCCCCTCACCAAAACAAGTTCCCCCAATCTGATTGGCCCTGCTGTCTTTTGGGCAGGGCCTGATCCTGTGGGTGAGATAGGTGGCTGCGGAATGCCAAGTTTGAGAATCCTGCCAGGGTTGAGGCATGAACTGGTATGCTGAGCAGCTTGGTGGCATCAGTACTTAGGTGGTTTTTCACACATCCACCAGCTAAAACTTAGGTTTCTAGGGAATTTAGGCACCTCCAGGGTAAGACAACAGCTGAAGGGAGTGCTGAGGATCTTAGTGGCACCTAAATGTTGGACCACGTCTATGCTACCACTTATGGTGGCAAAACTAATGTCACACAGGGGTGTGAAAAAACACCCTGGCATCAGTGGCAGTGCGTTAAATGCTTCTCGTGCTGACTGACATAATTGCTGCCACTCATTGGTGGTAGTTTAATTATGTTGACAGGAGAGCTTTTTCCTGTTGACATAGGGCCACTGTATGAGTGCTGCTAGTGTAAACATAGTTTTAGGCACCTAAGTCCCTATGAGGATCTAACCTTTTGCATTCAATTTGGTTAGGTGTAAATGCCACCCAAGGTCCGGGCAGTGGAGAATCAGGTCCTTCATGTGTATAGATTTATGTAGATATCAAAGCACTTTATGGACCACACCCTTAGTTGGTGTAAATCCATAGAAGCCAGTGGAGTTATGCCCATTTATACCATCTGAGCACTTAATGAAGTACTATAGGTGAACACCAATCATTCTGCAACTAGACGGTGAGGCACAGCGGGGCTGATACCAATATTGGACACAGATAGTTAAGGACCTGAATTTGTACTTAGATGCCTAAATAAAAGTGGCATGATTCTCAGAGATGCCAAGCACTTTCAGCTCTTATTGACTTCAGTGGAAGTTGGGTATGTTCAGCACCACTGAAAAGTTACTAAATATGTACTCAAATAGCTCACTTAAACTTGTGGAACTCATTGATACAAGATATTATCGAGGACAAAAACTGAACCAGGATTCAAAAAAGCTTTAGTCATCTATATGGATAATGAAAACATTCACTGAAAAATTAGTCAGGCTAAAAAGTTAAAGAGATATATATCCACATACTTCATGGAATGAACCAATCACTAACTGATGGAGAGTTAAGAGGAAAACCTCCCTCAGGGCAGGTTATTCCAGAATCACACCTTTCTCTGAAGCAGCTGATGTTAGTCATGGACAAAGACAGGATACTGCAGTAGATGGACCACTGGCTTCCTGGAGTGTAGCAATTCCTGTATAGCTAAGTGTGGCCAAAGTGTCATATGGTGATTCAGTGAGAGAGTCCTGATTGCTAATTTCTCCTGCTGTAAACACTAGCCAAAAGATATTATTGCATTGTGAATTATGCAGGTCTTCTGTTAAACTGTTGCTCTTTTTATTGAACGTATCCCCTTATCAGTACAGCAGATGTTTTAAGGAAACTCATTAGGACTGACAGTAACTATTTCTAAAATGCCATAAGATTTCAGTGGGCAGAAGTGAATATTTATTTCCACAGAAGTTGTATTTAATGGAAAAGTCAAGAATACAAGGGCCATATGAATGAATTAATAAAAAAAACCAAAGAAGCCATTGGCATGACAGATTTTTCCTCTCCTTTGGAGCCATTATAGAATAGTGTCGGTAGTCTGTGTATCAAAGGCTCCTTGACTAAGCATTAAAATGAAAGACGTGATTAGCTGTTTAATGGTGTATTGTGACAATTATGTCAGCACTCTATAATATATGTTAACATGATGCATTATATTCTATTGATTACCCACACATTAAATACTCCCTAAAATAAATGCATGAGCAATTACAGCCTGTCAGGTCAGTCATTTACAGCTTAAGTGTTGATTAAATATGCCATAATATAATAGACTTTAATGAATCCCAAAGGGACAATTATATTTATTATAAACATCACTATATTCAGCCTATTTTATCTTGCCAATGATTTATAGGTGGTGGAAGTGTCACGTGTACCTCCAGTGAAGTCTTGCAATCAGCATAAAGTCTCCCTAAGGAACTCTCAGATAAGAAATGAAGCAATTTCAATGGGAATGTTTCTTCAGTATATTTCTACTGTTTCTGCTGACTTCCATCGGATTGCATTGTCTATAAATCAGAACTCGGGTTGGCCATAGACTCAAGCTGTTTCAAATTTTAAATCACAACAGAAGAGCCTTAATGATTCCATAGCAATTCATGCCCTACACAATATGATAGGTTTTGCCCATTGCCTTTTTTCATATTGCAGTAATCTATTCCTGCTAGGCAGGGGAGGATTTAGCTTCTGGAAGCACACAACATTACCCCATTAATTACAAGCAGATGGCTAGACAAGGAGTGCAATTCCTTAACCTTGATCCCAAAATATTGGAAAGTATGAATAATTGCTTGCAGTTGCATATTAATATACCTTCCAATGTAAAGGGATTAAAAAGTAACAGATATTGTATAGGAATAATTAAACCCCCTTCATCTGTAAATAATAGACTTCATTTATGATGCAGATGGAGCTCAAACTCCACTTTCAGTTCTAGATTAATAGATTTTTAAATTTAGAAGGGACAATTGGATCATCTAATTAGGAAAACATTATTATTTGCTTTAAATCTTAAACTCTTACTTTATTTTTCATGCGTGCTCTCTGTTTTTCTTGTATGTGTAGGCACTTGATTAATAACTGTGTAGATGGCTTTCATCTATGCACAGAACTGGTCCAACAGTGGCAGTGGGAGCCCAAGCTTTCCTGCCAAGTGCAACTGCAACCAATTATTCTTACTTCCATATATTTTGGGAGACTGAAATTCAAGGTTAAGGAATTGTATTTTGTCTAGCCATTTGCTTGTAATTAGCGAGGAACTTTTGTGTGCTCCCAGAGGCCTTAATCTGAATATCAAGCAATATGAGATAATTTCTGTTCACTCCCATCCCAGACTTCATCCCAGACATTCATTTTAATATATAATGAAACTAAAAATAACCAAATAAATTGGTTCTAACATTACTATGTTCAGTATCTTCATCAATGATTTAGATAATGGCATAGAGAGTATACTTACAAAGTTTGCAGCTGATACCAAGCTGGGAGGGATTGTAAGTGCTTTGGAGGATAGGATTAAAATTCAAAATGATCTGGACAAACTGGAGAAATGGTCTGAAGTAAATAGGATGCAATTCAATAAACACAAATGCAAAGTACTCCACTTAAGAAAGAACAATCAGTTGCACATATACAAAATGGAAAATGACTGCCTAGGAAGGAGTACTGCAGAATGGGATCTGGGGGTCATAGTGGATCACAAGCTAAATATGAGTCAACAGTGTAAAATGCTGTAGCAAAAAAGCAAATATCATTCTGGGATGTATAAGCAGGAGTATTGGAAGCAAGACACTAGAAGTACACCTCTACTTCGATATAACGCTGTCCTTGGGAGCCAAAAAATCTTACTGCATTATAGGTGAAACCATGTTATATTGAACTTGCCTTGATCCACTGAAGTGCGCAGCCCCGGCCCCCGGAGCACTGCTTTACCGTGTTATATACAAATTTGTGTTATATTGGGTGGTGTTATATCGAGGTAGCGGTGTATTCTTCCGCTCTACTCCACATTGATTAGGCCTGAACTGGGGTATTGAGTCCAGTTCTGGGCACCACATTTCAGGAAAGGTATGGACAACTTGGAGAAAGTCCAGAGAAGAGTAACAAAAAAGATTAAAGGTCTAGAAAACATGACCTATGGGGGAAGATTGAAAAAATTGGGTTTGTTTAGTCTGGAGAAGAGAAGATTGAGAGGGGACATAACAGTTTTCAAATACATAAAAAGGAGTTACAAGCAGGAGGGAGAAAAATTGTTGTTCTTAACCTCTGAGGATAGGACAAGCAGCAATGGGCTGGAGCACAACAAAACTTCTCCTTTCCCCTGATCATGCCATCTGTGCTGGGGACTGAGGAGATGTCAAGCAAGCTATGGCCTGGTACACCACCTGAGGATTTGCTACTGCCATCTGTGTTGTCCCTTGGTGGTACTGAATCAGTACAGAAAGACTGTCGTGGAGTCCAAGATCAGGCCTATTGTTTTTCCACGCAGAAAATAAATGAAATACGTTTAGTGCAGGACTGTGCTTTTCTCTCCTGCTGCTAAGATCTATTGTAGAGTGGATGGATGAAACATTTGCTTTTGAGACAGATTATCTATATCTAGATGAAGGGATAGCTCAGTGGTTTGAGCATTGGCCTGCTAAACCTAGGGTTATAAACTCAATCCTTGAGGGGCCCATTTAGAGATCTGGGGCAAAAATCTGTCTGGGGATTGGTCCTACTTTGAGCAGGGGTTGGATTAGATGACCTCCTGAGGTCCCTTCCAACCCTGATATTCTATGAACATCATTCTCCCTGATCACAACAAAAAAAATTCAGATCCTACTCAGAGTAGGAGGGTCATTAGAATCACCTTTGGAGCTATTTCCCACTATGCTATGATAAAACCTGAACTTTGCCATATCTCCCCAAACTTTTCCCTGCAATTTCTCTTGAGTCTGCTTGATATTATGTGTAGTATCAGGGAGCAGATTCAGTTAAGTATGTTCTGCATCCATGCAGCTATTAACAATGACGTTACTTCCCATAGCATTTTGTTAAAGTTCTTACATGGCTGTGACTTGGACTTCTTACATGGCTTATTCCCTGGACTGGTGGGAATTTTTACAGAGACACCTAGAGAACGTGATGTAATTATTAATGTGTTGGGATATATATTGTGATGGGGCAAGGCCAGATGGCTACAGTAAAGTAATGAGAAACAGGTATGTTAGCCCCAGGCTAAACAAATCCCTGGTACTATGGTAACCAAATGGCAGTTGCTCCAGGTTAATCAAGACACCTGGGGCCAATTAAGATCCTTCTAGAAGGCAGTGGAGATAGCCAGATTGATTGGGACAGCTGAAGCCAATCAAGGGCTGGCTGGAACTAGTTAAAAGCCTCCCAGTTAGTCAGTGAGGTGTGGGTGTCATGAGTTATGGTAGGGAGTTGTGCTGTTGGTGGAATGTTCTTGCTTCAGCAGTGATTACTTTCATAATTAAACATATTGGATCTTGTCTAAATCATTGAGCTGTTTGGTATTTGACAAATCAGTCTGTCTCCTCATCTAAAGATAAATTCATCGTTAATAGCGGTGGCTTGTAATATGTCACATGCAATCCTGTCCCTCTAAAATTTATAGCACATGCTTTGCATTTTTCCTTAGATTTATTAAGGCACCTGAATCTCATTTTCAAAAATTCTAAATGTCCTTTCACTACCTCCTTTGGTGAAAAGTGATGAGTTTCATTGTTATTTAAAGAACTACTTGACACTGCTTAGGCTACAAGACTAAAACCAAGGAAATCCTGGGTTCTTATCATGGCTGTGCCACTGAGTGTGGCCTTGTGCAAGTTAATTAACCTCTCTGCCTTGTTTTTTTTCCCATCCTTAAAAAGGAGATGATACCCACATTCTAGTGGTGATGTATGATGAATTAGCTAGTATTTGTGCAGGAAAGATATAAAGTGCTTACTGTTACTGTTTCTCATTTTACTGGTGATTTTATTATCTCATTAGCAACGTCTTTAGGAGTTAACTAGTGGCACTTGGAAAACACATAAGGAAGCAGACTTACTGAAAAACAGCCAACAAAATAATTCAAAATAATAACTCCATTTGTGGCTAATCCTCTTCTGCTCTGTTTGGCCATAATCAAAAGAAGGCTCTAAAACTGATTGGTTGAGAATGAATGAATGATATTCTAGGAATTTGGTTCACTACATCTGTGAACATGTGCTTGGCTTCCCACTCAGCCCGAAGACAGGGGAGACAGAAAATTTTCATTTCCTATAGCTTACCTCACTATGCAGAGCTGTGTGAATCACCAAATGAGGACAGTCAGTTCAATTACAATACAGATGAATATCCTGCAATGACATAACATTCTCTCATTACTTGTGGCTGATGTTTATTATAGCCTGAAAGACAAGCTATCTGACTAAACGGGTTGAGAAAATGATGGGCAGACTGTTCTACATAAAATTAATTTATTCTTTCCTGGTGCTTTCAGGATGTGTCACCAGTCTGATTAGTACATTCCAAGACCTAAATCTCTCTGTGCAAGGTACACCCCAGGCTGTTCCTCCGCTTTTATTGCTCACTTTGCAGTGACTCTTCAGCAGTGTCAGCCTCAGAGCTGGGCTCAGCTGTTAAAGCTGTACATGTGTGCCATGTATCAAGGTAAGCAATAGACAGGAGTTGGTTGTAATGAATAGAGAGAGGTCTGAGGCTATTATATACATACAAGACCTTGTATTTCTCTCTAATTCCCTGACTAAATGCAGTCTGTGCTGTCTAGCATCACTTCAGATGGTTTCCCTGAGCCTGCCCTGACCCAAGCAGCTGTGCAAAGGACAGCTGACACAGCTACACCACACAGCTCATATTTTATGAGCTAACCGAGTTGTCTCCATCTCTAAGTGGTGAAAGGCTCTTGACAGGCAGATGGACCAGAGCAAGAAATCGTTTTCTTCACTAAGAAATCAATACCACTTGCTTGCTCCTTAGGTATCTCAGCTTTGAATCTTTCAAGCCTGCTATGTTCAGCCATAGGACCCCCCGATGGACCTAACTAAAAGGGGTCCTGTTGTCTGTATTGGCAAGACCTGTTTTGGACTGTGTTCCTGTCATCTAAATAAACCTTCCATTTTACTGGCTGGCTGAGGGTCATGGTGAATCATATGAAGCTGGGTGTGCAGGGCCTTGTCTTCCCCCACACTCCAAGACAAGTACCACTAAATGCTATTGTGCCATACTACCTGAGCTTTGAAAGGCATAATGTTTCAAAGAAGACAGGCCAGTATCATATAAGTGACAGAATAATTTTCTTCCTGCTCAGAGGAAGGCATGATTTTACTTATCAATGAAAAAAAATTGTCACTTATATGTCTTTTTAATTTAAGTCCTCAGTAATGACAAAGAGAGAAATGCTGGAGATAGAAAAATAGACTCAAGATTAAAATTAAATAAAATAGTCCATGGTACAATTCAGAATGCTGATTTGGGGAGCTAGAGAGAGTCTTTCTGCTACCAAAGAATATGATGAGGCTCCATGTTGTATCCTTTGTAAAGAAAGACTGAGCAGCTATCTTCAGAGTAAACCAAAATGGTTACATTTCTGTGTTACGCAAAGAGATAGAGATTTGAGTCAGAAACTTAGATTTGTTGCATTTTCAGATATACAGAGAGGCTCTGTTCTAAGTCAGTGGTTCCCAACCTTTTTCGAGCTACCACGGACCATGGCCGGTGTAGGAGCATCTGCCGAAATGCCGCTGAGAAGCGGCAATGTCAATAGGAGTTGCTGCTGAAATGCCGCTGACAAGCAGCATCATGCAGAGGTGCTGCCGCCGAAATGCAGCCAAAAATAGGTGGCATTTTGGCGGCGATGCCTCTGCATGACTCTGCTTGTCGGCGGCGTTTTGGCAGATGCTCGACCACCGGCCAGTACGCAGGCGCATATAGATACCCCAGTGGGCACCATGGCACCCACGGACACTGCGTTGGGGACCATTGTTCTAGGCTAATGTGGTTACATTGTGGCTTTTTGCTATTCTTCCAAGTATCATAACAACTATATTGAGGAATACAATAAGTCTTCTCGCTGGTCCTGCTTTGAGCAGGAGGTAGGACTAGATGACCTCCTGAGGTCTCTTCCAACCCTAATCTTCTATGATTCTATAGGTCACTGATGGCTGGCACTGCATGGGTGCACCACAGAAGGTGAGGAGTGAGTAAATAGAGCAACCACTATTGCATGCTTGCACACCTGGCAGTGGGACAGCTGAGAGCGGGGTCGCCACCTGAGATCAGGGCACCTGTGTGGACACAATAAGAGACAGTCCTCACCCCAGAGAGGTTAGACAATAAATGTACATGCCAGGCAAAGGATGAGAGAAAGGTAGTATTGTTGACCACAATTTACAGCTGGGGAAATGAGGCACTAATGAGTAACTTGCCACATTTCACCAAGAAAATCTGTAGATGAGTCAGGAGTTGAGCTCAGGTCTTCTGCACCCCAGTCAAGTGCCTAGCCCACATGACTATTCTTCCTCTGACCTGCTTCTCTGACAAGGGGTTGAGGGAGTCTCTGCAGAACTAGAAGTACTAGGCTTCATGAAAGCAGTGGCATCGCATAGCTCCCCATTCCCTACCAGCTGCCAGGCCTATGTTGGGCAGAGGTTATTGAGGGTATTGCAGACTTTCAAAAAGATATAGCAGTTGCCACCATATTCCTCCCCCCTGCTCTTACAGGCATCTTTGGTTGCCTCCATCCCGAGGAGTCCTGAACAATTCCAGTACATGGGTTTACTTCTACCCTGTCTCACTGTGTCTGGTGCTTGAAAAGTCACCATACAATCTTATTATTAGCGTTGTCCTCAGGACTTGATCCATTACTAATATTGATTAAAGATAGTGGGCCAGATTCTGTGGTCACTTAGGCCACTTTATGTCACACAAGTGGTCTTAAAGCAGCCAGAAATATCTAATTCCTCTGTGCAGGAAGCTTCTGCAGCAGCAGAAAGCCAGTGATCTCACCCATAACCATAATAGAAGAAGAAGGGTATGGTAGGGGGAGGCCATTTATGGGACAGGAGGGAAAATAGGTGTGGTGAGGCAAAGCTCCTTGTTTAGTCCTAACTTGCCCAGGGGCACAGGTGATGCTGAACCACAGGTCTGCAACCGATCCCTGAATCCCCTCCACCATCCAAGGAGAATCAAGGCCTTTGACTTTGTGAAATAGTATTCTTAACGCTATCGGCACTCAGCATTCACCACATTGTTACTATTTGGGACACCCCAGTATGTATCCTGCATGTTGCAGAGAGAGAGGGAGATAAGGTTTGCACACCTATTCAGTATTTTTAAACTGCATTCAGTTCATGTGGAAAATAAAATCAGAAGATCAGACTTCAGAGTTTCACACTTATTTAGTGCCCGATTAAACATGAAACAAATGCATCTTCATTAAGGAGAAATGTTGCTATTATTTGATTAAGCAGACTCATTAACATATGCTGTTGCTATTTGTCAGAGGGGCATATTTAGGCCAAACCATCCCCACTATGCAGCCTTCCCACTGAAGCATGTGCTTCTAAACAAGCAGCATTAGTGATTATAATGATATATTTTGGCTGGCAGTCTCAGAGCCGAGAAGCCTAACAACTAGTAGATATGCACAGAATATGCCATATGTTTTATTTTGATTAATTAGTTAATGTTGTAAAGCACTTTTTAAAGAAGAAAAGTTCCAGTATGATCATGATCACCACCAACCCTGCCAGTCTCTGAATTTTGGCCAATAATGCATTCAGCTTTTTCAGTGCAAAATTAAATAGCTTTGTAATTTTATTAGACTACATGGTTACGGCAGCCAAGTTGTCTTGTTTTTAAGCTCAGGGGTTCCCAGTTTTCTTTGACAGCAGGATCCATCATGATAAAGTAGCAGCTCAGTCTCCCCTCATTGTAATTTTCTTGCCTCGATGCTCTGGCCCTGTAGCCACATTAATCTTTTATCCTGTCTATTTTCTGCTCTCCTCCACTTGGACACTGCTTTCACCATTTTAGGGTGGTCTTCATTGCAGTGTAAGCATGAGGTATAGTTTGAGTCCTGTTTCTAATTCAAGTCCTGTTCTCTCTTTCTCTCTCAAACACCCTTCCTACTCCCCCAAACTCAGGTTAAGTGGTGCTTTAATCTTGAGCTAGCTGGTCATCAGGGGCACACCTGTTAAAGCTCGAGAGCTGGATGCTTCAAACTAGGACTGCAGTGGGGATGTAGCTATAGTGTGCTGCAAATCCAATCATGCTGTTTTGCAGTGACACTGCTCTCACTCGACTGAGGCTAACCACAAAACGTGTTATAACGCAAGCTAATACTGCAGTGAAGACAAGCCCTTACCAAATGAAAACAGTAGTGGGGCTAAGTCTCACCTTTTTATAAGGGGTCTCAATGTTTGGTGTTTTTCTTAAAGCTCAAGCTTCTGGAGTCATGAGATTACATAAAAATCTCAGCTTTCATTAAAAAAGTAAGTTTTCAGCCTGCCTGGCTGCTGAGAAAAACTTGAAAACATGAAAACCAAAGGCTCATGAACCAGGAGGTATATTTAAAGAATGCAAAATGACAGCTCGTTATTTTTGAATCCTTGAGGTTAGCAATAGTCATACGACCCATTGCAATCAACAAGGTAGAGATTTAGGGTAAATATATATTTAAAACACTAGAGGCTGGAGGAGGGAACTGATTAAGAGGAATGGAGAAAAGGAGAAAGGAAAAGAGAGGCAGAAAGGGAACAAATAGAAAAGAGAAGAGCTGGTAGGTCAAGGGTCCCAATTTCACACATGGTATGTGAATCATACAAGAAAGAACCTGGCTTAAAGGGGTGGATGACAAAGCACTGTGATATTGCCATTCTAGGAGTTGAGAGTGTAATGGTTGCTGTAAGGTTTGAGGACAGAGGCTTCCTACGAATTCTGCTTACTGAAGTGAATTGAGTGAATTTATTCTCTCTCACTAGCTATCTTGTTCTGAATGTTGTAAACAGTACATTGTATTCTGGTAACCAAATTGTACTAGTATTTATTTTAATAGCAGCCTTCACAAGCTGACCGTAAAAGTTAAAATTAAAATAAATAGAAAAAATAAATCTAAACAACAAAAAAGACCTAACATGGGACTGTAGGACTTATGACCTGCTACCCCCATCCAGGTACATTGATTGTTTTCCTTCAGTTTAACAGCCATTCCTGAAATACAGGCAGTATTCTTTTAATCAGGTACTCTTAATGACAGTGGACCAGGAGTGAGAGTAGCAGAGGTTGTAGGCAATGTGTTCCCACAAAGTGTGCATTTGACTAGAGTCTTTTTCGTACATCAAATGATGCTGTTAATGTGTAACTCCATGGTGAGTGAGCAGTTAGAATCAGTTAGATTTCTCTGTTTATTTTGTTTTAGATTGAGACTTTTTTTCAAAAGCCTCAAACACTAGTATTTTTTGGCTGTAAGCTGGGGAAACCCTGTTCAGTTGAGAAAAAGTAAGTAATATGGATAAGCTCTTGAAAGGATGAGTCTGTGGCACCCAAAACCGGGGGAAGTTCAATTTGCTTGACCGCAGTTCTAAATAAGAGAGCAGAATCCTGCTCCCACTAAAGTCAATGAAAAAGCTGCCATTTCTGTAACTGACGTCTGTGTTCATACTACAGAAACAGTCACTGCTGGCTAATGAACAAGCATTACCACAAGACTTTAAATAATACTAGGAAAGCCTGTCAATTTGCATTCTGAGACCTGTTCAGACTCTGTTGGTGTGTGAGATTTCTCTAGGTATCCATTAGTTGTTAAACAACTTTATGTAGCAATTGAAACGAGGGCAGAAACATATGTAATTTATGAGCCCTTTATACTTGTATCATGACTATTTTTGGTAACAAAATTAGAATTGTGTCAGTCTGGTGACAGCACAATAAAAACAAGAGAATTACTCTTTCACTTCCCAATGAAAGCTTTATGGCTCACACTGCATTTCTAGTCCTTCATGGCCAGTTTCTATGATGCATTTAATGAATATTTCCCCCGCCTGTAATTCACTTGACAGCAAAATAATGTCATTTAACATTTCACCACCTTCCTTTCCTCCTCCTCCTTCCCCCACTTCCATACTCCCATGGGCCTCCCGCCACTGCCATTCAGCCACTTGTCTCCCTCTATGAAACACTCTTGCTGGCAGCTATGTCCCTAGCGACAGGATGTGCTGTCACCAGAAATGCCAGCTGGTGATAGAGATTAAGATGCCACTCATGGTAGCTTAATAGGTGTTGGGGGAAAATTTTCACTATGCTTTGGTTACCCCAATGGGATCCTAACATCAGAACATTTAGCAGAACTGCTTCCCACAGAACATTGGACAAAATAAAAAATAAAACAGAGAAAAATGCACTAAATGCCTGAGAATAAAGGAGCAGTGATCTAAAGAAGCCTTAGGGGAAGTTTCAAAAAATCAGAATCTTGCCAGACAACATTGATTAGAAACCGTATCATAGAAAACAAAGAAAGAGATAAAGGGAAGCTGGAAAATATTATATCTTCAAGGGCCAGAAACTCAGTTGATGTAAATTGACATAGCTTCTGTGAGGACCCAGCCCTTAGATTTATAATGAATCATTTCATAAAAATCATAGAATCATAGGACTGGAAGGGACCTCGAGGGGTCATCTAGTCCAGTCCCCTGCACTCATTGCAGGACAAACTACTATCTAGCTCAGAGCTCGGCAACCTATGGCACACGTGCCAAAGACGGCACGTGAGCCAATTTTTAATGGCACACTGCTGCCTGCCGGAGTCCCAAGGACACACAGTCAGGGAGGGCAGAGCCCGCACCCCCTGAGAAAGGAGCCGCATCAGTGGCCTGCCCTTGGGCTCCCACATCCCCTCACCTGGCGAGGAGTTTTTCCTAATGTCCAGCTTAAACCTCCCTTGCTGCAATTTAAGGCCATTGCTTCTTATCCTATCCTCAGAGATTAAGAACAATTTATCTCCCTCCTCCTTTTACTTGAAAAAGTATGTCCCCTCTCAGTCTTCTCTTTTCCAGACTAAATAAACCCAATTTTTCCAATCTTCTCTCATAGGTAATGTGTTCTAGACCAGGCCTGCACAACATAAGGCCGGCCCGCAGAGACTCACTGTGCAGCCGGCACTGGGAATCAAAGGGCTCTGGGCTGTCCCCAGTGGCAAAGAACCCAGAGCTCTTTAAATCTCAGCTGCGGCCGGGATTCAAAAGGCTCTGAGCTGCCCGCAGCGGCCGGGAGCCTAGAGCCAAGGCCGGTTCCAGGCCCCAGCACGCCAAGCGCATGCTTGGGGCAGCATGCCGTGGGGGGGCGCTCTGCCGGTTGCCGGGAGGGCGGCAGGCGGCTCCAGTGGACCTCCCACAGACGTGCCTGTGGAGGATCAGCTGGTCCCGTGGCTCCGGTGGAGCATCCACAGGCACGCCTGCGAGAGGTCCACCGGAGCCGCGGGAGCGGCAGAGCGCTCCCTGCGGCATGCCGCTGTGCTTGGCGCGGCGAAATGGCTAGAGCCAGCCCTGCCTAGAGCTCTTTAAATCTCAGCCGCGACCGGGATACATAGGGCTCTGGGCTGCCAGCAGCCGCGGGGAACGCAGAGCCCTTTAAATCCCAGCTGCAGCCGGGATTCATTGGGCTCCCCGCAGCTGCTGGCAGCCCAGAGCCCTTTAAATCCCAGCTGCGGCAGGGATTCAAAAGGCTCTGAGCGGCCCGCAGCCGCAGGGAGCCCAAAGCCCTTTAAATCCCAGCCACAGCCGGGAATCAAAGGGCTCTGGGCCGCCCGTAGAGATTCCCAGCCGCGGCTGAGATTTTAAGGGCTCAGGGCTCCCCGGAAGCTGCAGGCAGCCCAAAGCCCTTTGAATCCCGGCCGCGGCTCCAGCGGATGGGCCAAGGCTGGGATTTAAAGGGCTCAGGCTCCCCTCCGCGGCAGGAGCTCTGGTCCCTTTAAATCCCTGCCCCAGCCCCACAAAGCTCCGGGTTCCCCCAGCCGCCAGAGCCCTGGGCCCTTTAATTTGCCCCTGACAGCTCCCAGCCACCTCTTCAGCTGGGAGCCCCTGATTGATTTAAAATCAAGTATCACCTCCTCACCCCCAACCTTCCTTTTTGGCCCACAGCTGTTTTGGTGGGGCAGCGCTGGGGAAGGAGGGTTTGTTTCTGCAGGGCTGGGTGATCCTGGGGTGGGGTGTTTCTGTGGGCTGGAAGGTCCTGGGAGGGGGGTGTTTCCGCGGGGCTGGGGAGTTTCGGCCCTCAGCTGTTTTCTTTGGAGTAATGTGGCCCTTGCTGCTTTACGAGTTGTGCAAGCCTGTTCTAGACCTTTAATAATTTTTGTTACTCTTCTCTGGATTTTCTCCAATTTGTCCACATCTTTCCTGCAAATTGACACCCAGAACAGGACACAATACTCCAGTTGAGGCCTAATCAGTGTAGCGTAGAGTGTCTTGCTTACAAGACTCCTGCTAATACATCCCAGAATAATGTTTGCTTTTTTTGCAACAGTGTTACACTGTTGATTCCTATTTAGCTTGTGATCCACTATGACCCCCGATCCCTTTCCGCAATATCCTATTTACTTCAGACCATTTCTCCAGTTTGTCCAGATCATCCTGAATTATAATCTGATCCTCCAAAGCACTTGCAACCTCTCCAAGCTTGATATTGTCTGCAAACTTTATAAGTGTGCTCTCTATGCCATCATTTAAATCATTGATGAAAATATTGAACAGAACCGGACCCAGAACTGATCCCTGCAGCACTCCACTCATTATGCCCTTCAGCATGACAGTGAGCCACTGATAACTACTCTCTGGGAATGGTTTTCCAACCAGTTCTGCACCCACGTTATAGTAACTCCATCTAGGTAGCATTTCCCTAGTTTGTTTATGAGGGGGTCATGTGAGACAGTATCAAAAGCTTTACTAAAGTCAAGATATATCAGGTCTACTGCTTTCCCCGCATCCACAAGGCTTGTTACCCTGTCAGAGAAAGCTATCAGGTTGGCTTGAGATAATTTGCTCTTGACAAAGCTAGGCTGATTGTTACTTATCACTTTATTATCTTCTAGATGTTTACAAATTGATTGCTTCATTATTTGCTCCATTATCTTTCTGGGTACAGAAATTAAGCTGACTGGTCTATAATTCCCCGGATTATCCTTATTTCCCTTTTTATAGATTGTCACTATATTTGTCTTTGCCACTATATTTGTAAAAGCCTGTGGTTTTTGAGCTGACGCAAAGCTTATTATCCAGGCTTGTGTGTAACATTTATCTTGCTATCTAATATTTAAGCACATGGATTTGTAACAACAGGAAGTAAGAGGTTTGCAGGGTTGAGAATTTAGCATCTTTGCTAGTGAACCAAAGAGTGGTTTTAAAAAAAAAGTTATTGAAATGCATAGCGGACACTAAAGTAGATGCAAGTCCCAAACACCAGCAAAGACTGAAAAATATATAAAAAGTAAGCCTGTCGATTAATCACAGTTAACTCATGCGATTAACTAAAAAAATTGTGATTAATCACAGTTTTAATTGCATTGTTACATAATAAATTTCAAGTAGTATTCTATTGTTTATTTTGGAGGTTTTTCTATATCTTCATATAGTATTGTGTATTGTAATTGAAATCAAAGTGTATATTTTTTATTACAAATATTTGCACTGTAAAAATGATATTTTTCAATTCACCTTATACAAGTACTGTAGTGCAATCTTTGTTGTGACAGTGCAACTTGCAAATGTAGATTTTTTTTGTTACATAATTGCACTCATAAACAAGACAATGTAAAACCTCAGAGCCTACAAGTCCACTCAGTTCTACTTCTTGTTCAGCTAATCACTAAGACAAACAAGTTTTGTTTATATTTATGGGAGATAATGATGCCCAGGTCTTATTTACAATATTACCAGAAAGTGAAAACAGGCTTTTGCATGGCACTTTTGTAGCTGGCATTGCAAGCTATTTATGTGCCAGATACACTAAACATTTGTAGGCCCTTTCATGTTTTGGCCACCATTCCAGAGGACATGCTTCCATGCTGATGATGCTCGTTAAAAAAATGTTAGTTAAATTTGTGATTGAACTCCTTGAAGGAGAATTGTATGTCCCTGGCTCTGTTTTACTCACATTCTGTCATATTTCATGTTATAGCAGTCTCAGATGATGATCCAGCACATGATCATTTTAAGAACATTTTCACTGCTGATTTGATAAAACACAAAGAAGGTACCAATGTGAGATTTCTAAGGATAGATACAGCATTCGACCCAAGGTTTAAGAATCTGAAGTGCCTTCCAAAATGTGAGAGGGACTAGGTGTGGAACTTGCTTTCAGAAGTCTTAAAAGAGCAACACTTTGATGCAGAAACTACAGAACACAAACTACCAAATAAGAAAATCAAACTTCTGTTGGTGGTATCTGACTCAGATAATGAAAATGAACATGCATCGGTCCACACTAATTTGGATCATTATTGAGCAGAACCCATCATCAGCACGGACGCATGTCCTCTGAAATGGTGGTTGAAGTATGAAGGGAACATATGAATCTATAGCACATCTGGCAAGTAAATATCTTGTGATGTCAGCTACAACAGTGCTATGAGAACACCTATTCTCACTTTCAGGTGACACTGCGAACAAGAAGTGAGCAGCATTATCTTCTGTAAATGTAAACAAACTTGTTTGAGTGATTGATTGAACAAGAAGGAGGACTGAATGGACTTGCAGGCTCTAAAATTTTATATTTTTTTAATGCAGTTTTTTATACAGAATTCTACATTTGTAAGTTCAACTTTTATGACAGGGAGATTGCACTACAGTACTTGTATTAGTTGAATTGAAAAATACTATTTCTTTTGTTTTTATACGTTGCAAATACTTGTAATAAAAATATAAAGTGAGCACTGTACACTTGTATTCTGTGTTGTAATTGAAATAAATATATTTGAAAATGTAGAAAACATCCAAAAATATTTAATTAAATGGTATTAATTAATCACAAGATGAATCAAAATTAATTTTTAAATTGTTTGACAGCCCTAATAAAAAGAGACATCACAAATATGGATGAAAACAACAAAAGGTTATATAACTGGGAGAAAGAGTAGTATCACAACACTGTGGAGAGAAACTTGGGCAACACTTCTGCTGAGTGAGAGTGGACAAAAAATTAGACATGAATTTGTAATTCAGTAAGACAGTTTGAGGCTGCATATAGTAATACAAAAGCTTTGTGTCATGGAACATGGAGATAATAGTGCAAATACCTTGGAATAGTACATTTGGTTTGAGTTTTTTTTTATCATCATCAGAAGATTTTGGCAAACAAGAGGGAATTCAGAAGAAAAGCAAAAGCATGACCAGGGTTTATTTACAGGGGCATATTAAAGGAAGTAGCTATGTGTTGGCTCACTGAAGACTAATAGCAGATGGGGAGCATGATAACGCCACAACTGTTCTTGGTGGTACCATCAAGGATGCAGAGGAGATATTTAGCATGATACCAAGGGGGAACAGTTAGGATAATGGAAGAAAATTAAGAGAGGAAAATCTTCAGGCTATCAAGAAAACTTCCTGATTGTGAGATTCATGTGGATGAGTCTCTGTGGCACTGTGTACCTCAAAGTAGCACCCTAGAATTCCCATATTCACCACTGTGACAGAGTTATGCTTTGTGAGGTATCATTTTAAAAGACTTGATCTGTTGAACATTAATATCCTGGTGGAGTGTATGTCCGATCATTGCGGCTGAAGTTATGAAGCATTGCTAGATGTGTTACTGAAATGTGTTGTGAGATGCCCACAGCCAACCTTTCAGTTGCAACAAAGGACCAGCCATACATGGTGGGCAACTGATTTGAGGAAAGGGGAACATGGGCTACAGCATGCACCACAGCTGGGAAAAGCTCAGTGTTGCCAACTTATTTTTTATAATCAGGAGCCTAGCACGATTTGATATTTCTCTCGTGCTGTGTTTACATTAACACAGGTTGGTCTACATGAACATTTAATCTGTGGCAAACTGAGCTGTAAATCTACCCCGCATTAGCCTATTGTGCCCCAAGCGTCCATGTAGACCCTGCTGCCATGCACTAAAGGTTCCCTAGTGCACTTTAATCTACTCCCCATCGCACTAGGGAACCTTTAGTGCTCAGCAGCAGGGTCTGCATAGACACTTAGTGCACAGGCTAGTGTTGGGTAGATTTACACCCCAGCTTACCACAAGCTAGATGTTTTTGTAAATGCCGTACATTTTTCTGTCCCATTTTCTGCTACCACAGAATATAAAACAAGGATGCCAGAAAAGCAAGAGTCACAACATCACCATGGCATACCCTTGGCAAAGAGGAGACCACCATAATAGGTCTTTAAAGCCTAAACACCAATAGGGGACTTGGTGTATGTTTTCTTTGTACACAAGAGTCAGGTCTGAATTCTGCTCTCATGTACAGATACCATCCCATCAAAGCTAATGATGTTGCAGTAATATAACTGAGACCAGAATCTGGCCCTGAAATCTTTGTATGCAGGGGTGGGGGTGAAGCTTCTGTTCCTTTACTGGCTGGGATTGATCCAACAACCATAACAATAGCATCCTCCCATTTTATTTTTTATTTGTTTCTATTTATTTTACTTTGCTCTTTCTCTTTGCATGGATACTTTTGTTATTAGGCGCATGGTGTAAAAGCATTACAGTATTAATACATACATCATTGCAATGTACCCTAGCTGACTACATCAAAAGCTATATTACATCTAGGTAATTAATCCCTTTAATTCTTACTGACAACCTTACAACAGGTTGAGTCATAGTTATTTTTGTAAAAGTCATGGACAGATCACGGGCAACAAACAAAAATTCACAGAACCATATCTGTGACTTTTGCTGCTGCGGCTCCGTGGTTTCTCCCATCATATTTCCCAAAGAGAAAATGGGACACCCCAGCCGCCTTCCCGAGGCATCCCCTTCTCCCAGTAAGGCTGTCACCTGTCACTGGAACCCTGCCAGGGCACTACTGACTGTAAAACAACAGAACAAAACACCCTTTCTGTACATTATTAAACAAATTCCAGCCAAGTTTCCCAGGGGACTGGGCACATAGAATCATAGAATATCAGGGTTGGAAGGGACTTCAGGAGGTCATCTAGTCCAACCTCCTGCTCAAAGCAGGACCAATCCCCAACTAAATCATCCCAGCCAGGGCTTTGTCAAGCCTGACCTTAAAAACCTCTAA
>NC_133771.1:185653114-185654610 GCF_003597395.2 Chelonoidis abingdonii | reverse complement strand
CTCCAAACCCCCATTTTCAGGTGCCTCAAATCCCAGGGGCACCAAAACCCCACTTCCAGGGGCCCCTAACCCCTGGGGACACAGAACCCCACTTTCAGAGGCCCCTAATACCTGGGGCTCCAAAACCCCATTTCTAGGTGCCCCAAAACACCACTTCCAGGGGCCTCTAACCCCTGGAGCCTCAAAACCCAAATTCCAGGGGCCCCTAACACCAGGGGCCCAAATGCTCCATTTCCAAGTGACCCTAACCCCTGGGCCCCAAAAACCCTTTTCCAGGGGCCCCTAAGCCTAAGGTTCCAACCCCCCCATTTCCAGAGGCCCCTAACACCAGGGACCCCAAAACCCCATTTACAGGGGCCCCTATCCCCTTAGGCCGCAAATCCCCATATCCATGGGCAGCTAACACAAGGGGCCCCAAAACCCCATTTCAAGGGGCCCCTAACACCAGGGGCCCGAAAACCCCATTTACAGAGGCCCCTAACCCTGGGTGCCCGAAACCCTCATTTCCAGGTGCCCCTACCCCTTAGGGCCCCAAACCCCCATTTCCAGGGACCCCAAACCCCTGGGGCCCCCAACACACATATACAGGGGCCACCAACACCAAGGGCCCCAAAACACTATTTCCAGGGGCGCCTAACTCTAGGGGACGCAAACCCCCATTTCCAGGGGCCACAAACCTCAGGGGCCCCAAACCCCAATTTCCAGGGGTCCCTAACCCCTGGGGCCAAAACCCCCCTATTTCCAGAGCCCTGAACTCTATCGGCCCCAAACACCCATTTCCATGTGCCCCTAACCCTTGGGGCCCCAAACTCGTCTTTCCAGGTGCCTCTAACCCCAGGGGCCCCAAACCCCATTTCCAGGGGCCACAAAACCCCATTTCCAGGGGCCCCTAACGCCAGGGGCCCCAAAACCCCATTTCCAGGGGCCCTTAACACCTGGGGCCCCAAAACCCCATTTCCAGATGCCCCTAACCGTGAGGGCCTCAAACCCCAATTTCCAGAGGCCCCTATCACCAGGGGCCCCAAAACCCCATTTCCAGGGGTCCCTAACCCTAGGGACCCCAAACCGCCTATTTTCAGGTACCTCAAACCCCAGGGGCACCAAAAACCCATTTACAGGGGCCCCTAACCCCTGGGGCCCCAAATCTGCATGTCCAGGGGCAGCTAACATCAGGGACACCAAAACCCCATTTACAGAGGCCCCTAACACTGGGGGCCCGAAACCCCCATTTCCAGGGGCCCCTAACCCCTGGGGCCCAAAACCCCTACTTCCAGGGCCCCGACCCTAGGGGTCCCAAACACCCATTTCCATGTGCCCCTAACCCTAGGGGCGCCAAACCCGTCTTTCCAGGGGCCCCTAACCCCATTTCCAGGTGCCCCAAAACCCCATTTCCAGGAGTCCCAATCCCCAGGGGCCGCCAATCCTCATATCCAGGGGTGCCAAACCCCTGAAGCCCCAAAACCCCATTTCCAGTGGCCCCTAAAACCAGAGGCCCA
>NC_133771.1:185649058-185650533 GCF_003597395.2 Chelonoidis abingdonii | reverse complement strand
ACACCAGGGGCCCGAAAACCCCATTTCCAGGGGCCCCTTACCCTAGGGGCCCGAAAACCCCATTTCCAGGGCCCCGAGATCCAGGGACCTGGAAACACCATTTCCAGGGGCTGCTAACCCCAGGGGCCCCAACCCCGCATTTCCAGGTGCCCTTAAGCCCAGGGGAACAAAAACCCCATTTCCAGAGGCCCCTAAACCCAGGGGCCACAAATCCCCATTTCCAGGGGCCCCTAACCTTAGGGGCCCCCAAACCCCCATTTCCAAGGGCCTCTACCCTAGGGGCCGAAACCCCGCATTTCCAGGGGCCCCGAACCCCGGGGGCCCCAAAACCCAATTTCCAGGGGCCTCTAACACCATGGGCTGGAGAACCCCATTTCCAATGGCCCCTAACCCTAGGGGCCTGCAACCAACATATCCAGGGGAACCTAACTCTAGGGGCCCCCAAACCCTCATTTCCAGTGGTCCCTAACCCTATGGGCCCCAAACCCCCATATCCAAGGGCCCCTAACCACTGGGGACCCAATACGCAATTTCCAGTGGCCCCTAACACCAGGGGCCAGAAAACCCCATTTCCAGGGGCCCCTTACACTAGGGACCCGAAAACCTTATTTTCAGGGGCTCCTATCACCAGGAGCCCCAAAATACCTTTTCCAGGGGCCCCAAACCCTAGGGGCCCGAACCCCACATTTCCAGGGGCCCCTAAGCCCAGGGGCCCCAAAACCCCATTTCCTGGGTCCCCTAAACCCTGGGGCCCCAATACCCAATTTCCAGGGGCCCCTAACACCAGGGGCACTAAAACCCCATTTCCAGGGGCAACTAGCCCCAGGAGCCCCAAAACACCATTTCCAGGGGCTGCTAACCCCAGGGGCCCCAACCCCGAATTTCCAGGGGCCAATAACCCCTGGGCCCCAAATCCCCATGTCCAGGCGAAGCTAACACCAGGGGCCCCAAAACCCCATTTCCAGGGGCCCCAAACCCCTGGGGCCCCAAATCATCATTTCCAGGGGTCCTAACCCCTGTGGCCCAAAAACCCCATTTCCAGGGTCCCCGAAAACCAGGAACCCCAAAACACCATTTCCAGGGGCCCCTAACCCAAGGGCCCCAACCCCGCATTTCCAGGGGCCCCTAAGCCCAGGGGCCCCAATACCCAATTTCCAGGGGCCCCTAACACCAGTTGCCCTAAAACCCCATTTCCAGGGGCCCCTTACCCTAGGGGTCCGAAAACCACATTTCCAGGGGCCCCTAGCCCCAGGGGGCCCAAAACACCATTTCCAGGGGCCCCTAACCCCAGGGGCCCCAACCGCGCATTTACAGGTGCCCTTAAGCCCAGGGGCCCCAAAACCCCATTGCGACGGATTCCTAAACCCTGGGGCCCCAAAACCCCATTTCCAGGGGCCCGAAAAACCATGGGCCCCAAATCCTCATTTCCAGGGGCCCCAAACCCCAGGGGCCCCAAAACCCCATTTCCAGGGGCC
>NC_133771.1:185585828-185648957 GCF_003597395.2 Chelonoidis abingdonii | reverse complement strand
TATAGTCTATTCATCCACCCCAACTTCTTTAACTTGCCAGCAAGAATACTGTGCGAAACCATATCAAAAGCTTTGCTGAAGTTAAGGAATAACATGTCCACTGCTTTCCCCTCATCCACAGGGCCAGTTATCTCATCATAGAAGGCAATTAGGTTAGTCAGGCTTGACTTGCCCTTGGTGAATCCATGCTGACTGTTCCTGATCACTTTCCTCTCCTCTAAGTGCTTCAGAATGGATTTCTAGATGACCTGCTCCATGACATTTGGATTAACACATCAATTTTCTTAGCATGTTGCTCACCAGCTCCCTGATCCTGTGAGCTGTTGAGTGCATTTTCCTACCCAGCAAAGGCTCTTATCTCACACTGGGAGAGTTTGAGGTACTCGGCACTGGATCTTGCAGGGTCATGTTTTATATAACCCACCTCAGGCATACTCCCTCATGGCCGGGTGTCCTTTTCCTCTCTAGCAGTCTCTGACAACTGTCATTCCAGCCCCACAATAGTATGCCTCTTCTTGTGACTCAACATTCTGGACAGGTCAGGTTTTGTTTCTAGTCCTTCCAGGGTAACAGAGTCCTAACAACAATAAAAGTCCTTCTACCCCTCTTGGGCTACCTCTCAGCTTATATCAGGTTTACACATTGCTTCCTCAGGGCTAGTAGGTGGAGCCCAGACCCATTCTCTGCTTCAGGTTTCAGACAACAGAGACTGTATTAAGCAACTAGGTCTACTCCCTCAAATGCACTGCTTTTTTCCCTGGCTACTAACTACCTCTGAGCTTTGTGTGCTGTTTCGCTGCAGATGATACCTATCACAATCTTACCTCTGATTCCCAGGCCTCTGACTCCTCCCTAGATCCTTCCAACTCCTTCTTTCTCTGTAGAATATCACCCCCTCAGGACTGCCTCTCTGTACCTTGTCCCCTTTCCAGGCCACACCTTAGGGATTAATTACTTCTTCAGCCAGCCAATCTGCTCATAGAGCAGGAACTCCCTCAATCTTTTCTCTCCTGTTTTCCTGCAGCTCCCATTTCCTTCTTTTATGAAGACCCAGGTCCTCTCCAGTTGGATCTAATAACAAGCTAGCCTGATAGACTATCCAGGTGCAGCAAGGTGGGCTAACTGAGCTCTTAGAATCTTATTCACATTGTTTACCTGTGTGGCATAGACACCACATCACGACTTCATAGAGCCCTTCAAATCTTCCAGGATCTGAGCCTGAAAGATGCAGAGCACTCTTAGCATCCAAAAAAAATCAGTGGGAGTTGTGAGCACTCAGCCCCTTGCTGTATCAGGTCCCAGGTGAAGCCAAGTGTACAATTTCCTTCCCTAATAATATTCCAGAAACAAAAAAGTGCCTCTAAATTAGCACATAGCAAAGTCTCTAAAGCATAATTTCCAAAAGGAAGCACATTGGAATTGTGTCAGATAAATAATACTGTGTGTTTTCTTACCTGAAATTATTCTATTTCCCCCTCCACCCAATCCACCAGGAAGCAGTTATTTGATTTCAATGTAATGCAGTGTCAATAATTTGTTAGCAGGAAATTTCAGTATGCTCAAAATGCTTTACTGTTTTGAGAGTAATAATGAAATGTGTAACTTGCCTGGATATTAGGTATCCATTTTCTTTCCTGTGAGATTTGTGAGAATTAAAGAGGGATGCAATTCAACATTATTATATTGTGGCGTACATTTTCAAAGCAGTGCACAGGGAATTAGCTTGATTGGTATTAATTGGAGTCATGCAGCTAACTTCCAGCTCACCACTTTGAAAATTTAGGGGTATGAGAGTTGGAACCTTGACCATAAAAAACACAAATTACATCCACACATTGTTCTTCAGAGAACAGGAAAATATTTTCCCTTGTTAGAAAACAATCTGTCGTGCTGGCATTTTGGCAGAAATGAGACCAGTCTACTGGAGCACACATTTTAGCTCATAGTTTAAGTTGGAGCTAGATCAGGCAAAATGATGGGTCAAATATTAAATTGACTAATTCATCATGAATCTTAGTGGTGTGGAAGTAGAGAAAGAACTGACCGGGATTTGAAGGGGATTTCAGATTCAAACAGTCCCCTTATGTGAGCAAGAGTCAGGCTAGCTGTAACCCTAGTAACGTGAGATTTGTAGAAGCGAGGATTGTGTGAGGCGAGTGGGAAAGAACTGTGTGAGAAGTTGTTGCGACCTTGTGTTAGATAAGTATGGAATGTAGACTATAGTCTAACTAGAGGTGAGAAAACATAAGATACCAGGATGACCTGTGTATAAACAAAATGCAGCTGTTGCTCATTATTGTATATAACAAAAGTATAAATGCTTGCTGTAATTGTTTACCTGGGAGAGACCTGTTTAGCTGTCTCCCTCCACGCAACTGCTAGAGCAAATAAAGTATCTGACTTGCTGCACCCAACCTGAGAGTGAGAACTCTGTTTTTCTCTGACATTGTACTAGCAATTTTTAGTCATAATGTTTTAGATTTTAATTAGTATAAGAGTCTGCTGACTCACTGGGCATGAGTTTTCCATTATATTTTAATATAATTTTACCATTTCTTGTTGGTTTGGAAAAGTCATGTTAAACTGGAGAAAAAGAGCAGCTGAGATTTACCTTTGACTTGGATAGGGCAGGGATGATTTAAAAAACAGCATGAGCCATTATAGTTCAAGTATGTCATGCAAAGGATTATTAATTGTATCAAGGCCAAAACAATTACATTTACTTCTGAGAAGTCCCAGTCTTCTGAGTCCCAGTCAGGTTACCAATTGTTTAATTTCAAACAAAGCAATCAGAAGATCCCAACAGAGACGCCATGGGTGGGATTCACAGAGATACTTAGGTTCCTAAGGGCATGCCTACACTTGTCATTTAAAGCAGAAAAAGTCTCATTTTTGCACAAAAACAATGGGACCGTCTATACTTGCTAATGACTTTTTGCAGTGAAACTCAGAAGTTTCACCGCAAGAAGAAAACCACCTCCACGAGAGGCATACAGCTCTTACCGGTGATGCTTTTGCACTAATGTGCAAGTGAAGACACGTTCTTCCTGTTTACACAGCTTTTAGCCTCCAGAGGATATCCCACAGTGCCTAGGTGACCACTCTGGCCAGCAGCTCTTCTGTTTTGTTGCCAGGTAAACAGGCATCCACACCTCCCCCTGTAAAGCCCTGGGAACTTTGAAACTCACCTTCCTGTTTTCTTGGAAAGTGCTCACTTATCTGGCCAGGTGACAATGCCTGCTCCACAGAGCAAACGATCCCCTGTTTGTTGCAATGCTGAACTACTGGCGCTTATCAGTGTTTGGGGAGAGGAGACTGTACAGGGACTCAGGATGCCCCGCGATCATCCCCCCCATTCCCACAAGACCCATCGTCAAGATTGTTGCACTGTGGGATAGCTGCCCTAAAGAGCTGCTCTCATCACGATGGAAATGCTGCTAATGTAAACACTCTCTGACACCTGAGGAATTAAGTGATTACACAAACCAGTGCTTTACTTTCACCAGTTCACTATCACCAGTGAAATTTACAGCACAAAAACTCTGCAAGGGTAGACATATCCTAAGTCTCAGGTTGGAGTGCCTAAGTCCCAGTTTTGGCTCCACTCTGATCCACAAAACTCGTGCCAAACCCCATAGGTGCCTAAACTCACTCAGTGCCTAAGTTTTTCAGAGTAAAGGTTCCTTGGGCATCTATGTTCCTGCCTCTGGGCACACACACTGCTCCCTCCTTCTAGGCATCCAGATGTCTCTATCCCACCTGAGCCCCAGTGTGATTCACAAACCAGGGGAAGATAAGTGTTTGATCACCTAAATCACCTGTGGGTCCTGGTCTGAGAAGAGGATGGAACTAGGTTGTTCTCAGTGGTGGCAGATGACAGAACAAGAAGCAATGGTCTCAAGTTGCAGTGTGGAAGGTCTAGGTTGGATATTAGGAAACGCTATTTCACTAGGAGGGTGGTGAAGCACTGGAATGGGTTACCAAGGGAGGTGGTGGAATCTCCATCCTTAGAGGTTTTTAAGGCCTGGCTTGACAAAGCCCTGACTGGAGTAATTTAGTTGGTATTGGTCCTGCTTTGAACAGGGAGTTGGACTAGATGACCTCCTGAGGTCTCTTGCAACCCTAATATTCTATGATTCTATAATGGGCATCATTAAAAGTGGTGAATCTTAAGAATACTCTTTTTTGTTTGTCCCCTGTTGCTCAGCAGGTATTGACAAACTCATTTATTTAAATTATAACATTCTGCTCTTCCCTCACATTCCCAGTTACAGAATCACACACCATTGTCTCCCTAGCTCACAAATATTCCATGAAAAATAATACCAATAATTAATCATTGCATTAAAATGGCAAATTTCTC
This sequence comes from Chelonoidis abingdonii, assembly GCF_003597395.2. Classification (NCBI taxonomy): domain Eukaryota; kingdom Metazoa; phylum Chordata; order Testudines; family Testudinidae; genus Chelonoidis; species Chelonoidis abingdonii. The sequence continues at coordinate 185,644,594 of NC_133771.1, read as the reverse complement.
CCAGCATTTCCTGTTTTTCATAGAATCATAGGACTGGAAGGTCATCTAGTCCAGTCCCCTGCACTCATGGCAGGACTAAGTATTATCTAGATTATTCCTGCCAGGTGTTTGTCTAACCTGCTCTTAAAAATCTCAAATGATGACGATTCCATAACCTTCCTAGGCAATTTATTCCAGTGCTTAACCACCCTGACAGTTAGGAAGTTTTTCCTAATGTCCAAACTAAACCTCCCTTGCTGCAATTTAAGCCCATTGCTTCTTGTCCTATCCTCAGAGATTAAGAAAAACAATTTTTCTCCCTCCTCCTTGTAACAACCTTTTATGTACTTGAAAACTGTTACCATGTCCCCCACCCCACCAGTCGTCTCTTTTCCAGACTAAACAAAGCCAATTTTTTCAATCTTCCCTCATAGGTCATGTTTTCTAGACCTTTAATAATTTATGTTGCTCTTCTCTGGATTCTCTCCAATTTGTCCATATCCTTCCTGAAATGTGGTGCCCAGAACTGGACACAATACTCCAGTTGAGGCTTAGTCAGCGCAGAGTAGAGCAGAAGAATTAGTTCTCATATTTTGCTTATAATATTCCTGCTAATACATTCTAGAAGGACGTTCACTTTTTGCAAGAGCATTACACTGTTGACTCATATTAAGCTTGTGGTTCACTGTGACCCCCAGATCCCTTTCCTCAGTACTCCTTCCTTGGCATTCATTTCCCATTTTGTATGTGTGCAACTGATTGTTCCTTCCTAAGTGGAGTACTTTGCATTTGTCCTCATCGTATTTCATCCTTTTTATTTCAGACCATTTCTCCAGATCATTTTGAATTTTAATCCTATCCTCCAAACCACTTGCAACCCCTCCCAGCTTGGTACTTTCTGCAAACTTTATAAGTGTACTCTCTATGTCATTATCTAAATCGTTGATCAACATATTGAACAGAACCAGACCCAGAACTGATCCCTGTGGGACCCCACTCATTATGTCCTTCCAGCGTGACTGTGAACCACTGATTCCTACTCTCTGGGAACAGTTTTCTAATCAGTTTTGCACTCACCTTATAGTCACTCCATCTAGGTTGCATTTCCCTAGTTTATTATTGAGAAGATCATCTGAGACTGTATCAAAACCTTTACTGAACTCAAGATATATCACGTCTACCGCTTCCCCCCCATCCACAAGGCTTTTTACCATGTCAAAGAAAGCTATCAGGTTGTTTTGACATGATTTGTCTTGACAAATCCATGCTGACTGTTACTTATCACCTTATCTTCTAGATGTTTGCAAATTGATTGTTTAATTATTTGCTCCATTATTTTTTCAGGTACAGAAGGTAAGCTGACTGGTCTGTAATTCCCAGGTTGTCCTTATTTCCCTTTTTATAGATGGGCATTATATTGCCCTTTTTCATTCTTCTGGAATCTCTCCCGTTGTGACTTTTAAAAGATAATTGCTAATGGCTTAGGTATCTCCTCAGTCAGCTCCTTGCGTATCCTATGAGGCATTTTATCATGCCTGGTGACCTGAAGACATCTAATTTGTTCAAGTAAATTTTAACTTGTTCTTTCCCTATTTTAGTCTCTTCTGATCCAACCTCATTTTCACTGGTATTCACTACATTAGACATCCCATCACCACCAACCTTCTTGGTGAAAACCAGAACACATGAATCATTAAGCACCTCTGCCATTTCCACATTTTCTATACTTATCCCCCCCACTCCATTGAGTAATGGGCCTACCCTGTTCTTAGTCTTCCTCTTGGTTCTAATGTATTTGTAGAATGTTTTCTTGTTATCCTTTATGTCTCTACCTAGTTTGATCTCGTTTCGTGCCTTCTGAAATTCCTTCACGCAGATTTCAGATTACTTATACGGTGTAGAGCTCCATGAGGCTAGTGGAAGTAGCAGCAGTCTGTCTGCTGAATGGGAAGCTAGGGAGTGAATGGCAGCACTATTATCATAACTAAATTTCCAAACTTAGTCAAACAGCCTGCTGCTGCTGGGCTACTTTTGTGCTGTATGACAGATAAGTGAAAAGGATAAGGAACAGGGGGTAGCCGTGTTAGTGTGTATCCACAAAAACAACAAAGAGTCCAATGGCACCTTAAAGACTAAAAGATTTATTTGGGCATAAGCTACACAACCAAACCATTTTTTTCGATTTAAAGGGCTCTATAATCCAATTTCTGTACTCCCCCTTGGAAAGTGGAGTAGCACTAAAATCAAGATCACAGTTCCGGGTTACAGGTACTGTGGATACAATTTGATATTATTGGCCTCCGAGAGCTATCCCAGAATGCTCCCTTGTGACTGTTCTGTACAACATTCTTAACTCCGATGCATTAGCCAGGTAGGCAGTAAAAGCCCCGGGAACTTTTGAATTTCATTTCCTCTTTGGTCACCATCTGCACAGGTGACTGTCAGCACAGTCCACCATCACAGGGGACCATGCAGAGTCCACCATCATAAGAGACCATGCAGTCCCGGATTGGCAGACGAGCTCCAGCATGGTCCGAACAGGAGGTACTGGATATCATCACATGTTGGAAAGAGGAATTTGTTATGGTAGAACTACATTCCAAAAAAAGAAACGCAAATATGTACGCTAAAGTCTCTAGGACTATGACCGAAAGAGGCTATTCCAGGGACACAGAGCAGTGTCGTACAACAATCAAGTTGCTCGGGCAAGTGTACCAAAAAGCCAGGGAGGAGAACTGGTGCTCTGGCTCACAGCCCCATACATTCCGCTTCTACCGCAAGCTCCATGCAATTATGGGGGGTGATGCCACCACTACCCCACCACTGTCCGTGGACACCTGCAAGGGGGGAGTTGCACAGAGCGAGGAGGATGAGTTATTGGAGGACGAAGAGGAGGAGAAGGAGGAGGAGGGGAATCCATTTTCTCCCCTAGCCAGGAACTATTCTTAACTCTGGAGCCAATAGCCTCCTCCCCCCTCCCAAGGCAGGCTCCCGGACCATGATCCTGGAGAAGGCACTTCTGGTGAGTGAAAGCCTGGATCAGAGCCATGTGGTGTGGGGGTGGGGGGAAACCCAGCCGTGCTGGGCTGTTTGTGTTTAGTTTAAAGGGCTCATCCCTACTCAGAGCTTCATTGGAGCCGTGCGGAGGGGCGGGGAGTGTTGAGTGAAGCGATAATCCCAGAGAGCCCGCAGGCCCCCCTTTTATATGGCAAACCCACCAGGCATTGCTTGCTATGGAAAAGGAGGCCCAGCAGTTTGAAAGCATTGAAATGAATGCGGAAGAAGCAGAATCCCACGTGCCCCTAGGGCTTACCATCGGTGCCTGCCAGTTGAACTCTGTTGCCCAGCCGCATGTGATGGCAAACTCACACCAAAGTGGCAGGCAATTCAGCATAAGAGGCAAAATGCGACCTTGTATAGAAAGAACATGTGATGTGTACTATGAATTGCCTGTTTCACTGACAAAGAGTGTCCCCTTTGTTCCCTAAAATGTATCTTTTTCTCCTCCTGCAGGTGCAAATGTTTCAATGTGGCCCCTATCTACTCCTCCCTTTTTCTCCTCCTGCAGGTGCAAATGTTTCAATGTGGCCCCTATCTACTCCGTCCGAGACGCTAGTCCAGATTAGAAAAAACTAACTCAGGATGACATGTTTGCCGAGCTCATGCTGTCCTCCTGCACTGATAGGGCCCAGCGGAATGCATGGAGGCAAACAGCGGAGTCCCGTAAAGAGTTAAATGAACACGAAGAGAGGAAGGACGCGCAATGAGAGCAGGTCAAGCTCATGGGGGAGCAAACTGACGTGCTCTGCTGTATGATGAATCTAATGCGGGAAAGGCTACAAGACACAGACTGCTCCTGCAGCCCCTGTATAACCACCATCCCTCCTCCCCAAGTTCCATAGCTTCCTCACCCAGATGCCCAAGAACACTGTGGGGAAGGCTATGGGGACCCACATGCTCAACCCCAGAGGATTGCACAAGCAGCAAAAAGCTGGCATATCTGACATTTTTATTTGGTTTCTGGACTTGTGCTTCCCTCCTCCTCCACCCCCCAATACCCCTCTCCTCCCCTGGTCTACCTTCTGATTTCTCTCAATGTGTGATGAAACAAATAATAAAGAACGTTTTTAAAACAATTTAGACTTTATTTCCTTTCATATATATAGAGGACAGGTAACTTCAAGAGAAACAAAGACAACTGTTGCACCTTAAGCTGGCCAGTCATGAAACTGATTTTCAAAGCTTCTCTGATGTGCAGCACACCCTGCTGCACTCTTCTAATCTCCCTGGTGTCTGGCTGTGTGAAATTGGCCACCAGGTGAGTTGCCTCAACCTCCCACTCTGTCATAAACATCTCCTCCTTACTCTCACAGATATTGTGGAGTACACAACAAGCAGCATTTACAATTGCAATATTGGTTGTGCTGAGATCTAACTGAGTCAGTAAACTGCGCCAGAGCGCTTTCAAACGTCCGAAAGCGCATTCTACCACCATTCTGCATTTGCTCAGCCTATAGTTGAACTGCTCCTTACTACTGTTCAGGGTGCCTGTGTATGGCTTCATGAACCATGACATTAAGGGGTAGGCTGGGTCTCCAAGGATAACTATAGGCATTTCAACAACTCCAACAGTAATTTTCTGGTCTGGGAAGTAAGTCCCTTCCTGCAGTTGTTTAACAGACCAGATTTCTTGAAGGTGCGAGCATCATGCACCTTTCCCGGCCATCCTATGTTGATGTTGGTGAAACATCCCTTGTGATCCACCAGTGCTTGCAGCACTATGGAAAAGTACCCCTTGCAGTTTATGTACTGGCCGCCCCGGTGTTTCGGGGCCAAAATAGGGATCTGCATTCCATCTATCACCCTGCCGCAGTTAGGGAGCCCCAGCACATTAAAGCCATCCACAATGGTCTGCACATTTCCCAAAGTCAGTATGCTTGATAGCAGCTGGTCAACGATTGTGTTGGCTACTTGCAGCACAGCAGCCCCCACAGTAGATTTGTCCACTCCAAACTGATTCCTGACTGACCAGTAACTGTTGGGTGTTAAAAACATATACATGGAGATATACCTATAGCTCATAGAGGTAGAAGGGACCCTGAAGGGTCATAGAGTCCAGCCCCCTGCCTTCACTAGTAGGACCAAGTACTGATTTTTGCCCCGGATGCCTAAGTGGCCCCCTTAAGGATTGCACTTACAACCCTGGGTTTAGCAGGCCAATGCTCAAACCACTGAGCTATCCCTTCCCCCCAAAAAAGGAGGTTGCAAGCTTCCACGGTGCTATGGTCACTTGCCTCTCAACTGTGAGGGCTGCTCTCATTTTGATGTCTTTGAGCTTCAGGGCAGGGGACAGCAAGTCACAAAGTTCCATGAAAGTGGCCCTACGCATATGAAATTTTCTCAGACACTGGAAATCATCCCATACCTGCAACACTATGCAGTCCCACCAGTCTGTGCTTGTTTCCCAGGCCCAGAATCAGTGTTGAACCTGGCCTGCCACCATGACTTCCCAATTGCCACATGCCGTGCTTCTAGGAAGATCTGTGTCCATGTCCTCATCAGTATAGTAATTGCGTTGTCGTCGCTTCCTCGCTCGGTTTTGCAGGTACTGCACATACTGCTGGATAATGCATGAGGTATTTACAATGGTCAAAACTGCAGCAGAGGTCTGAGCAGGCTCCATGCTTGCTGCTCGATGGCGCCTGCGTGGGTAATCCTGGAAAAAGGGTGTGAAACATAGGAGAGCAGAGTGGCAGCGGAAGAGGTGCTGTTCGGTTCACAATAGCCAAAAAAAGGCGGGAAGTGGTTGTTTTCTGTAGCTTTCACGGAGGTGGGAGCCCAGGACAGACAACATGGAGAAGCTCGGTAGCGTGGCAAGAGTGGGAAAGCAGAGTTGGCAGCATAAGCTATGTTGCTTGGATCACGATGGCCTAGTAGAGTTGGCAGTAGAAGCGGTCGATGAGGAAGAGAAAGAGTAGATACTTATAGAGATTACATAGAAAGACAAGAGGTGGATTCATAGTACCAGGAGAGAAGCAGTGCACTGAACTGCACTGTCTGCTGAAAGCAGTATGGCCTCTGCATGGCAAAAAGACGTGAAATGATTGTCTACCGTAGCTTTCACGAAGGGAGGAGTGACTGATGACACACACCCAGAAACACCTGCGAGAATGTTTTTGCCCCATCATGCACTGGGAGCTTAACCCAGCATTCCAATGGGCGGCGAGGACTCCAGGAACTGTGGGATAGCTACCCACAGTGCACCACTCTGACATATGATGCTAGCCTCGGTACTGTGGACGGACTTTGTCGAATTCACACGCTTTAGTGGCGACATACAAGACCGAATGTATAAAATCGCTTCCAAAAATTCGAATAGAATAATTTTGAAATAATTTCTTAGTGTAGATGTACCCTTGGAATTGACACCTCCTCATCAATTACTGGGAATGGACCACATCCACCCTGACTGAATTGGCCTTGTCAGCACTGGTTCTCCACTTGTAAGGTAACTCCCTTCTCTTCATGTGCCTATATTTATTCCTGTATCTGTAATTTCCACTTCATGCATCTGAAGAAGTGGGTTTTTTTACCCACGAAAGCTAATGCCCAAATAAATCTGTTAGTCTTTAAGGTGCCACCAGACTCCTCATTGTTTTTGTGGATACAGACTAACATGGCTACCCTCTGATACTTGGCACCATGTAAGGCACTCAATTTAGCCGTATGAAGTGGAAATCCATCAACTTCATGAAAAAACTTGCACAGATATAGACAGACATCATCTTCCTCTCCAAGTGCAAACAGATGGATAACAAACCAAATGGACTGAAGGTAAAAAATCCATTGCAATCGACATACCACACTGACTATGGTGAGAGAGTGTGCCACACGCTCTCAAAGAAACTGAGGAACCACCTGATAAGCATCCTGTACAGCAAACAGGAGAAGATCAAGAATGAGCTCTCAAAACTAGATACTCTCATACAAAACCAACCTTCCACACAAACTTCCACATGGCTGGACTTTACAAAAATGAGACAAGCCATTTACAACACACATTTTAGTTCTCTACAGAGGAAAAAGGACAGTAAACTATCTAAACTCCTACATGCCACAGGGGGCTACAACGGTGGTACCCTTAACTCACCCAACAATATTGTTAATCTATCCGACACACTTAGTCTGTCCTATCGTTGGGTCTCTTTTTCTGTCCCATCACTCCCATGCACATGATACAGTTCTGCGGTGATCTGGAAGCCTACTTTCTCCATCTCCAACTCAAGGAATATTTTCAATACACCACTGAACAGTGCACTGAGCCACAGGAACCCTCCTACCAACACTCCAAGAAGAATTCTGCTTGGACTCCTCCTCAGGGTCAAAATGACAGACTGGACTTTTATATAGAGTGCTTCTGCAGACGTGCACAGGCTAAAATTGTGAACAAACAGCATCAATTGCCCCATAACCTCAGCCATACAGAACATAACACCATCCACAGCCTAAGAAACAACTCGGACATTATAATCAAAGGGGCTGACAAAGGAGGTGCTGTAGTCATCCTGAACAGGTCGGGTTATGAACAGGAGGCTGCCAGGCAACTCTCCAACTCCACATTCTACAGGCCACTATCCTCCAATCCCATTGAGGAATACCAAAAGAAACTACGCCATCTGCGCAAGAAACTCCCTGCTATAGCATAGGAACAAATCTATACTGACACACCCCTAGAGCCCCAACCAGGGGTATTCTATCTGCTACCCAAGATCCATAAACCTGGAAATCCTGGAAACCCCACCATCTCAGGCATTGGCACTCTTACAGCAGGATTAGCTAACTATTTGGACTCTCTTCTCAGATCCTACGCTACCAGCACATCCAGCTATCTTCGAGACACCACTGACTTCCTGAGGAAACTACAATGCATTGGTGATCTTCCTGAAAACACCATCCTGGCCACTGTGGATGTAGAAGCTCTTTACACCAATATTCCACATGAGGATGGACTATAGGCTGTCAGAAACAGTATTCCTGATGAAGCTGTGACACACTTGGTGGCTGACCTTTTTTGACTTTGTCCTCACCCACAACCATTTCAGATCTGGGGACAACTTATGCCTTCAAGGCAGCAGCACTGCTATGGATACCCGCATGGCCCCACAGTATGCCAACATTTTTATGGCTGACTTAGAACAGCGCTTCCTCAGCTCTCGTTCCCTAGCGCCCCTCCGCTGCATGTGCTACATTGATGACATCATCATCATATGGACCCATGGGAAGAGGCCCTTGAAGAATTCCTCCTGGATTTCAACAATTTCCACCCCACCATCAACTTCAGCCTGGACCAGTCCACACAAGAGACCCACTTCCTGGACACTACAGTGCAAATAAGTGATGGTCACATAAACACCACCCTATACTGACTGCTGTAGTTATACTTACGTGCCTCCAGGTTCCATCCAGGACACATCACATAGTCCATTGTCTACAGCCATTTGCTCCAACCCCTCAGTCAGAGACAAACACCTACAAGATCTTTATCAAGGATTCTTAAAACTACAATACCCACCTGGGGAAGTGAGGAAACAAACTGACAGAGAGAGATCGGTACCCAGAAGTCATCTACTACAGGACAGGCTCAACAAGGAAAATAACAGAACACCACTAGCCATCACGTACAGCCCCCAGCTAAAACCTCTCCAGTGCATTATCAATGATCTACAACCTATCCTGGAAAATGATCCCTCACTTTCACAGATCTTGTGAGGCAGGTCAGCCCTCACTTACAGACAACCCCCCAACCTGAAGCAAATACTCATCAGCAACTACACACCACACCACAGAAACACTAACCCAGGAAACAATCCCTGTAACAAACCCTGTTGCCTATTTCCTCATATCTACTCTAGCAACACCATCAGAGGACCCAACTACATCAGCCACACCATCAGGGGCTCATTCACCTGCACATCTACTAATGTGACATATGTCATCATGTGCCAGCAATGCCCCTCTGCCATGTACATTGGGCAAACCGGACAATCCCTACGTAAAAGAATAAATGGACCCAAATCAGACATCAGGAATGGTAACATACAAAAGCCCATAGGAGACCACTTCAATCTCCCTGGACATTCAATAACAGATTTAAAAGTAGACATCCTTCAACAAAAAAACGTCAGAAACAGACTGCAAAGAAAAACTGCAGAGCTACAATTCATTTGCAAACTTAACACCATTAATTTGGGCTTGAATAGGGACTGGGAATGGCTGGCTCACTACAAAAGCAATTTTCCCTCTCTTGGGATTGACACCTCATCCATTATTGGGAATGGACCACATCCACTCTGACTGAATTGGCCTTGTCAACACTGGTTCTTCACTTGTAAGGTAACTCCCTTCTCTTCATGTGCCTATATCTGTAATTTTCACTTCATGCATCTGAAGAAGTAGGTTTTTACCCACGAAATCTTATGCCCAAATAAACCTGTTAGTCTTTAAGGTGCTGTTGTAGGAGCAGGAGTGATCTGTATGCTGTGTATAACCTGTATACTCAAAAGGACTGTTATACTTCTCCTCCCGTTTTGTCTCTTCTCCCTCTCTGAATACCTGTGAAGTGGCTTTCCCCCCTCTCCCTCTCCCTCCCTCCTGGAATGCTTGTGGGATGAATGGGCTGATTGAACAGCTGGAAGATCAGAAGAGCTTCCAGGTAGACAAGGTGTCTGGGACTCTAATTAGGCATCACTCACACACCCAGTGCATGGACACTGCATGGACACTGTCCCGAAGTGGAGTGTGACCAACCAGATGCGGTAAAGTCATCTCTAGTCACAGGCCATGAGGAGCAGTTCCTTAAAAGGGGAAGGGGCCATGTGCTCAGGAGTGCACTCACAAGCCTGTACCTCCCGTGAAGACCCTTTGCCCGGACCGCCTGGTCAATAGTTCGCTGCATTGCATTTCATCGTGCCTCGGGAAAACTTACCTTCATCACACCTTCCATCACTGTGCTGTGGGACACTTACCTTCAAGGATCCTAACATCTCCAGTGCCATGCCTGTCCTGGGAGCGTGAGTATGTGAGTGTGAGTGTGACACACACACACCCTTTTTTTGAGCTTAACTATCATAATAATAAATGTGCTGCTTTCTGCCAAACTCTGGTGGGTCATTAGTCCTCCCTAAGCCTACTAGCTGGCCCAATTTCAGGTAACAGGTGCCGCTGGACTCCTGTAGAGGGGTTGTGTGTATGTGTGGGAAGCCAAAGCCCTCCTTTGGGGCTTTGTAAACCCTGTGTTTCTCTGAATACAGGGGCCTGATATTTAAAAGAGCTCAGTACTGAACAGCCACCAGTTAGGCACCTGTCGAGGCTGAATCCCCACTCTGCCCATCGAGTGCAGAAGGTGGGGGCCCACAAGGATTCTAAAAGTTAATACTGACCACTCCAGGCTTGTATTAAACTCCCAACATTACAGCTTTTCTCTGACCTTGGCTTGATAAATGCTGCCACCACCCAAATGCAAAAAAACGCTTTTTGAACCCAGGAATGAGCACTTGGGAATTCCTCCCTGTGGGGTACCCTCAAGCCCTTTCATCCCTCTCCCCCTCTGGGGAAGAGCTGAGAAAGAAAACAAAGGAATTAGCTGTGGCCACCAGCTAATCAAACAGCATAAGCACAAACCTCTTAGGACACCAACAAGCCAATCCTGTTCTTAAAAAATGTAAATTTTATTAAAAACAAAAAGGAAAAAAATACATCTGGAACTTAGGCTTTTTGCTGGTCTTTAAAATAAACAATTACAAAAATTAAGCACCCAAAATAGCTTTCTTGGGGGTTCAGCTTAACAAACAAACAAAAGCATCAGGGGTTAGCACAGAGGAGATCCACAAACCAAAATAAAAAATAAACCTGATTGTATCTAACTAAACATTCCCTGTCCAAATAATTTCTTCTAGGTATGGAAGATGAATGTTCATACCTGTTCAAGCCTTACACAGCATTGCTGCTCCGTCCCTGCAGCCCAGAGAAAAACAGACAAAGGGAAAGTTTCATTCCCAATTTTAAAAATTCTAGTCTTCCCATTGGCTCTTTTGGTCAGATGCCCACACTTTTACATGTGTGCTTGTTAACTCTTTACAGGTAAAACAAGCAGAGAATAGACACTAAGAGGGATTTTACAGCTAACTGGCTGGCTGGATGTCCATCGAAGGGAGCTACTTCCCTCCCACCCTACAATATTTTCAGAAATGCTCAGCACCGACAATTATTCTCAATGAGAATGGAAGGCTGCTGAGCACTTCTGGTGCCCAAATGGGAGCTCAGTTCTTTCGAAAGTCCAGGCACTCATACAAAGAACTGCTGGGTGTCAAGCTCTTTTGAAAATCTGGCCTTTGGTTGTGCTGTTCAGAGGGAGATTCTTAAAAAGGTGAAACTGTGACTGTCCTCTAATAATCTAAATGAATTACTCATGTTGTGGATTGTGCATACAGAATTTGTTCTTGCTGGCTTCTCAGTATATTACATGGCTTGTTGTGGATCTACCACTCAGGGAATAGTCAGACTACAATGGCACCTATTAAAATATCCTTGCATGTCTTGACACTGGGAGCAGAGGTCTCCCTGTACAATACAATCATACAAAATGCATTAGCAAACAGATGAAGGAAGAACCTAACCCATCCGTGTGGGAGGGTTAAGGCATGAAATGTAAAGTTTCACACTTTGTATGAAAAAGGTTAGTGCCTGTATAAACTGTTAGGTTGCAGGTACAATTCTATAAGATGCTGAGTGCCCGAAGCTACCATTGTCCTCAGTGGCAGTTGAGGGCACTCAGCACTCCATAGGACCAGGCCTTGGGAAAGTAGTTACTCATCACAGTAAAACTGAATTGAACTGTGGCACTAATGAGATTGTTCTCTCTTAATGAGTCTGAGAGAACACAATTAAACTATTACATGGCTTTGAGAAAGAAACCCTTAGGTTGCTGTTTATAAAATGGGAAAAAATGCAGGATTATTTTACATTTAGGGACATATTGCTGAAATGTCACTATTATTATTTAAGCATGGACACTATTTTTTCCACTAAAATCAGAACTTTTTTAAATATGGTTTCGGTTTCAGGCAGTCAAGTTTGACAGGACTTAAACAGTGTCAGACCCCAGATTCCAAAATTTGCACACCCAAAACTCTTGTTGATTCCCACTGACTTGAGTGGGAATTTTGGGAATGAGAGGAATGTGGGGCCTGATCATCTCATCAACTGCATGTGTCCAATTTCAATGAAAACCAAAGTATGTTATTGGCAGAATGAATGGGACATATATGTAGCTCAGCCATCTGTTCTTTTCTGTACTGGGTATGGGAGAAAAATGAAAGTGCTATAAAGATGCTATAAGGGTTTGCAGTTGTTTATAAACATAACATACCAATGTTAGACAGGTATAATCGCAGTGATTTTTTTTTCAATCACAACTGTATGACTGGGAGGAGAATTAACCAGTAAAAACAACTTCACCTGAAGAGTCAAGGTGTGTCACATGTCAGCATCTCCATTATGATGGCCTGGTATTGAACCAGGCTGACTCTGATACAAATAGCTGGAAGATAATATAGATGGCCAGCTCAGTGTTTCTGTCCAGCAGTCCCTTCCAAATCACATAGAAGTGCTTTATATTGGCAACAGAGAATCCTGTGGCACCTTATAGACTAACAGACGTTTTGGAGCGTGAGCTTTCGTGGGTGAATACCCACTTCGTCAGACGCAGACCTGCGTCTGACGAAGTGGGTATTCACCCACGAAAGCTCACGCTCCAAAACGTCTGTTAGTCTATAAGGTGCCACAGGATTCTCTGCTGCTTTTACAGATCCAGACTAACACGGCTACCCCTCTGATACTTATATTGGCAAGAGGTTGTATCAGGCGCATCCAAGAGAATAATCAAAATGAAAAGTTTCCCACATATTCTTTGTATGTTGCTCTTTCCTCTTCAAACCATTGCTAACAGTAGGTTAACAAAAAAAAATCACATTCACATAGAAATGTCTGCAGTTCTAACCTTGTAACTCAGTTACATTTATCTATCTAATTGGAGACTCAGCTAGATGGAAAATTCGTCTGATTCAGGGCGGCAGCTTCTTTGTGTATGTCATGTATTCCTTATAAGCTAGGAGAACTACAAGGATGTGTTGGGAGTAGATGGGAGCAAACCAGATTGGGGAAGGAGAAAAGGGCAAAGCAACAATGTTTGTTGCTAACACGTGGACGGGGAATTCTGAAATCAATCTACCAGGTTGGAGGGAATTGCATAATGAATATTCAAATATAACTGTACAGTCATTATCCAACGGTGCTCTCATTTGCTACAGATATGGGTTGTGAACATGTGTAGTTACTGAAGAATAATCATACAGTTAGGTTACCTAGACGCTAACTGACAGACAATTCCATGAGAGTCCAGTCTTAATCCTGAAGTTATGACTAAGCTGAGACTTCACTTAAAGTCAATCAGAATTTGCCCAAATGAGGCTTGAATAAAAACTGAGAGCCCAACTCCATAGCCCTCAGTCACACTAAAGTCAATTAAAAAAAGTGAGGAGTCCTTGTGGCACCTTAGAGACTAACAAATTTGTTAGGACTCCTCGTTTTTTTTGCTGATACAGACTTAACATGGCTACCACTGAAACCTGTCACTAAAGTCAATGGAGGTGCTCACTAACTTGCATATGGGTTCCACAATCAGGCCCTGACTGAGGATTTCAAGATTTTGAAGAGTGGAACTAAAAGGACAATTGAGAATTCTGATGCTGTTCCATGAGAGGAATTAACAGTTAGTTTAAGTGTTAAAACATGATACAAAATTTTAATCCTTAATGCAGAATATTATGTTCCATTTTTATGACCTGTTTTCAGATTGGCAGTTTAATTAACATCTAATGAATGTGTTTCCCACTAAACAACCAAGCTAATAATGTAAACACTACTGTTTGATTATAGAAATAATTGCTTTCACAAACTCTGGCCTCCAGTTAGTTAAACACAATGGCTGATATCACACACATAAACACAGGAAATCTGGCCTCACCATGCTCATAGTGAGGTGGTCCAGTTTTGACGTAACAGGCTTGGACTTTAATAATCAGATGATTATTTAAAGAGGCCAGAATAGCTCCATTGTACTGCTAAATTATGGCATGAGTAGCAATGCATGAACCTTTGCTAATCCTGAATTATTTTTGGACGATATTATTGTCAGCATATTGATGTGCAATTGTGAAGACATTAATGAGCATTGCCTATGGTATGAATCTATCATACCATTGTAATTCACTAAACTGAAACACATCAAACAGACATCAACTTTTGTTGAGGTAAACATCAACATGTATTGGCCTTTGAGGTAAGCACTGAATTTACTACTGAAGCCCTGCTTTATAAAAACATCTGTTCTGATGTAAATGGTTTAGAATCCTCATAATGTATTGGCCAAATGCCAGGAAGTTTTAATCACCTAATCAAATGGCCAAGTATCATAGTCCTTTGACTAGCTGATTAAAAGTGTCAGTCATTTGGCCAAATGGCTAGTTTGAGAGATTGACTTTAATGGGAGTTTTGTGTAAGTAAGGACTCGGCGAGGACTTCAGGATTTGTTCCCATGAAGCTATGATTTCTGTCCTGAGCAAGATGGAGCTCTGGTGTTCCTTTAAATCAAAATCCGTTGCCTGATGTTAATCTTCCATTGATAATGTTCATTCTTCATGGAGATGGTTAAAAAAGGGACATAATTTTTGCAAATATTTTAATGAAAAATTAATCTTGCTTTTTCATTGACATTTTGATTAACAAATTCAACATTTTTCTACCAGCTCTTTCACAGATAGAAAAATGTGATATATATTTGTTTTGCAAAATTTTATCAAAATTTCCAAGGCTTTTTTTTATTAAATTAGAAATTTCAATGCAAAGTATTGTTAAAATTGAAAATTTTGAATTTCATGACCCCACATAACCCCCCCCACCAGGTTGTCTCCAGCTTCTGCTAAGTGGGGTGGGAGGTCCAGGTCATGAACCTCACAGGGAGTGCCTGCCAGGGCTCAGGGTTCATCAGGAGTGGGGCTGGAGCCCCCCACAGGGCTGAAGCCCCGAGCCCTGGCAGGTGCAGCTCTCGAATTGCTGAAGATTGTCCTATGTGGCTCAGACAATCAGTAAATTTGGCCACCCCGCTCTGTGTGGCCTAGCTGCCACTTGAGCAGATAGAGTAGTACACTGCATGGGTGTGGCTTACACAAACACTTACTCAAGTGAGTAGTTCCATAGAAAGTCAATGAGATCATTCATCTAAGTAAGGGTTAAGTTACGTTATTAAAAGTTTGCAAGATTGGCTCCATTGTCTCTCATAGGCTAAAGCTGCTGAACACCTTGCAGGATTGGGCCCTTATTTTATAAGTATTTAGCATTTCATTTTTTTAACAAAAGAACAAGTTTAACATGCATGGTCCAGAGTCTGATCTCTGCTACACAAATGTAAATCCAGTGAACTCAGTGGAATTTGCACCAGTGGAAATGAAATCACAATCTGGTTCAATTTGATACCACTGATACCAAGGTATTTATTTCTGATTTACAACTGTGTAGGTGAGAGAAAAATCAGGCCCTTTGTCCTAGATGAAACATTTTCTCCTATTCTGATAATCGACGGTGCTATCATGTAAAACAATTCGTTCCTTGGCTATATTTTTAGCTATATTTATTGATTCTATTTGGCTGCAGCTCCATTGACTCCACCTTGCCATATATTCAGCTGCTTGCCTGCTCGTTTGTTGTTTCTAGCTACAGCTCGATTGACACTCAGCTGCCAAGATCTCAGCTATTATATGATGCTCCTCATTAGGGGTCTGATTTTAAGCATATGGAAGCCAATTGAAAGATTCCCATTGACTTCAGTGGGCTTTAGGTCAGGTCCTAGGTGCTTTTCTCTATTATTTTACTGTCCCTTTGGCCTTCCTCTGCTATTCCCTCTCCCCTGCTGAGTTTTGGTTTTATTGAAACCAGACCAACTTTAGGAGTGTGAAGGCTACTTTAGGGATATTCCACCCTTCCAAATAAGAGGGAGATACCACTGGATCGGATAGGCCCCAGATCCAGTGTGTGTTCTGATACAGCTCCTGCCCAAACTTCCCAGTTAATGTGCCTCCAACTCTGACAGAAGATGCCTTATTCTCTCAGTTTTATCTTCAGTAAACATTTCTCAGGTTCCCACTTCATTTCTTATCCTGAAGTCACTCTAATAATAATGTGTTTTCTGACAGAGGGTACCCTTTTCTCTATCCCTTTCGCATTCACGCTCTTCTGCCCCTGTGTACAATCAACAGGGCTGACCAATCACACTTGCAGGATCTTGGCTGGGCGTGGCCTCACACATGGAGACTCAAGATGATGTTAGCTCCAAGTTCAGAGAAAAAGCCAAGCTCTCAAACAAATGTGGTATTGGGAACAGTACCTTTAGAGGCTGAGTGTCTTTGACACAGAGTGATGTGAAGTCCTTGTTATACACAGCCAGCTAGAACTGGACACAGAATAAAGAAGAGCTCTTGAAAGCACTTTCTGCACTGAGTGAGCACTGAACACCACGTGGTATCAGGAGTAAAAAATAATTAAGAAAATATCCCAAGTGGAGGAATGGAACAGTTAACAGCCCCACCAGAATTGAAACTCTAGAAATGGGGGAAATATTGTCCAAATAACAAAGGCTGCTGCATCAGATTCTGATTCACATTTAGCACTGTAAAATGACAGAGCACCGCCAGCAATGCCTTTGTTTTCACATGTTGACGTTTTATTTGATAGACAACAAAAATATCTGCACCGTCAGACACTGATGTCAGAGTCAGTGGGGACTTGCAGCTGTCTAAAGGGCCTGATAAACAAAAACAAAAACAAAAAACTCAGTATGATTTGGGATCCAAGGAGCTGCCACAACTTCATGAAAATTATGTTCCGCATCTGTATGATGGGAAACAATGCTCGCAAACAGCAGTGGTGTCAGAAGAGGCTGCATGAGGTTGTCATCCCAGATGGACATATACCCTGCAGGAATAGGTGACAGCTTATCCAAATCACAGAAGGGAGGGAGATAAGAGGTGCTGAGTCTGCCACTTTTCCCAAAAGGGTCTCAGATGGGCAACAACCAGAGCAGGTTGAGACAACAGAGCCACAACATGGAACAACCATAACAAATGGAACTACCACTTTCTGACACAGAGCCAAGTGACAGGGCAGGGCACTTCAAAGCCTAACTGAACACTGTTTGTAAGTTAAGTTATTAGGTTTGTTACAAATATTTGTAACTGTGTGTTAAATTAATGTTGGGTTTTTTAAGTGCTATTAAATTTTGGCTTGGAAGGGAAGAGGTGGCATAGGGGACTGTAACAGCTGAGCTTCGCAGACAGAGAGTCTGGCCTGTGTGCTCTGAAGACATTTAAATATATTTCTTACCATTGTGAAGACAT
Organism: Chelonoidis abingdonii; assembly: GCF_003597395.2. NCBI lineage: Eukaryota > Metazoa > Chordata > Testudines > Testudinidae > Chelonoidis > Chelonoidis abingdonii. Next base: position 185,627,108 of record NC_133771.1, on the reverse strand, counting down.
CAAAATATATTATACCTCTCTTGAGAACGAATGTCTCTACTGTGGAGTAAGCAAAGTCTCACATTTTATGTGTGTTCCAGATCTGTGTAAAGAGAGGATAATTGCACACGTGATATGGAACCTTAGAGCAAAGCAAAAACACTCAGATCTCAGATAAGAACTTATAGCAGTTACCTATGCATAAATAACATGTAAGCATCCTGGTAAAGGATCAGACACCATAATCACTCATCTGCAAGGTCATGAAGGTACTTTATGTTTGCTACCTAGTAAACAGTACACTCCCCCAAATGAAAAAAGCAAAATAGAACAAAAACAGAAAGCAAAAATGCTCCCAGAAAAGATTGATACCTCTGTGAATTGGTCCCTATTCCACATTTAGGCCCAGCTCCTGCAAACATTTATGCATATGAATAATCCCAGGATAAATAAATACATGTGATTTATCTGTACAGTTATTCCTTTGCCTATGTGTTTGCAGGACTGGGACTAAATGGGATCTATTACTCTGTGCCTTTTGCAACACACTCATTAAAATTTCCTATCCACTCCTTGCCCCAGCAAATGACTCACCAAGCGACTCTAGCATCTAGTGGGACTTAATGGATCAAGAGGATATAAATATTGTTGTGAACAAATTAGCAGGGAAAGAATCCACCAGCTTTGGGAAAGTCTTGATCTCAAAGATGATATCCACAAACTAAGTGATGTATCATTTTCTTGGGTTTAACCTAGCATACTCCAGGAAATGTAGATTGATCACAAACATTAATTTGCATGAAGTGAATGAAATGTTCATCTAATTAATTAACCATTAAAATATTAGCAGACTCTTCAAAAAGAACCTTTCTTGTGATAAATTAAAATATTTTCTCAAATAAATCTAAGAAATAATTTGACTTAAAATTTGTAACATGTACATAGTTTTATAAACAAAATCACATCATTTAAATTATTTTGTTTATTTGTTCAACTGAACAGTCCCCAGACTTACTGTTCTGCTTTGTAGGCAGCTAAATGCAGTGGATGGGGACACTATATATCAGGAAGTTAAATAACAGAAGAAACCTGGACATTTCGCATCATTGAAAGCACTGGCTCTTCCTCCCTGAGGTGTTTTGCATCTCCTCCTTTCTGGGGCTTCTTGGGACTAGGTCCAGTGTGGCTCACAGGGCAATCCCCCAAACACCTGCAGCACTGACAGAGACGCCTCTCGGATCCCAGATAACAAACAGCGCACGCCCCTCGGCTGGCGGGCAGGCAGAGCCACCATTTTCCACCCTCCCCGGATCAGATGTGTCGGTGGATCTGCCTCAGAACAGTCTGGCCACAAGAGAGGAGAACATAGGCGGCATTAGCCCCAAGCCAAAGCGTGTATGTTTGAGCCGCCACAGCCCCACAGCTCAGCGAGAGGTGACGGCGGCAACGCTAGGAAAAAGCAGCCGCTCTGCTCTCCCCAGGGTGCTGATGCAGGGAAGCTCGCGAGCTTCCTTTGCCTGCTCTCAAGGAGCGCCCCGACTGTCTGTGAAATATACAGCCCCAGGGCTCCTTGAGACGCTGTAAATAACTAACACCGCATCTTCCGGGGCTCAGTGCACTTAGCCGGAGTGAAAAGTGCCGTTGGATGTGGTTAGTTCAGGGACTTTGGGGTGAGGGGCCGGGCACTGGTTGGCTGAATACTGTGATTTACAATGAATTTTAACGCAAAGGCTTTTACGCTGACTTCAGGTGGAGGCAGAAATCGAGTCCAATAGGGGACTCCTAGAACAAGTGAGACAAAAAAGTAAAAGTCACGCTAGGCGCGTATCCCGATTGAAATCCGCCTCTGTGGGAAATTGCATGGCGGGCTACGGATGCGTTTTTGCAAGGAGCCATCCAGTTTAAAGTACACAGCAGTGCGCGCAGAGGAAGTAACTTGGGGATACATGCAGTGCCCTGTTACAGAACAAGCCTTACATCGTTTGGATTCTGTACTCAAAAACTCGTTGATCCCTTTTCGTGAGCGGAGAGGCACGTTTGAATGTAGATATGTTGTAACCCAGAGTAGTTACGGTCTGCAGGAAGGTGTGATTGCATTTTCACCCAAAGAAATGAAAGCAAAAAAAATCAGAGCAAATGCAGAGGACCAGTGTGCATGATGGAACGACGAAGCTGAAAGCCAGACTCCCGACAGAAAACCCTGAGCTCCGACAGAATCCAGATTGCTTTAAACGCCGCTGATCCCTAACCACCGCCACAGGTCTCAGGGGATACTGGTCTCAGTGGATACTGATAAATGCCTATAACCATGATCCAGCGATTTGTATATGGACTCATAGTGGATACTTTTTACATGCGGAATTTAAGGGATCTGTTACCCGGGCACATTCCCCAGAAGAAGGTGAACAGGCAGGGATACGTCTGGTGGGAGCTTTGCAAATAAAACCGTAAGACAGCGTGATGTAGGTAGTAGTATTTGGCGAACACCAGCTACTGCATGGAATACATCATGACCAACCAGTTGTTAATTGGAATGAGAGAACATTGGACTCCATTCACCCTGTCTACCAAAAATCAGCGCTCCTGAAATCAGTAACTTTCCCCAAAAGAGAACGCCAGACAGACCGTGTCTGTCAGAGAGTGGCAGGCTGGATACAAGGAATATGGCCACAGGGGGGATGGGGCTGCGGAGCAAAGCCGTTTCCCAGAAACCAAGGGCCACTGCAGCTCAGAGCTCAGTGGAGAGCTCAAAGGAAAAAGGAACTCCAGACGTGGCGGCAAGGAAAGCTAAAGCCAAGGTGGGGCTTGTCCACAGGACCCTCTGGGCTTCAGGCTAGTTGTATTCTACTGCAGCTTCAGCCCCTGAAATCAGCATGGCAGTTCAGGGCTCCCCGCTGGCTCTTGCCAAGTATGACTCAGAAAAGAAGCACCTGCAATGAACCAGCTACAAATTTTCCTCGGGATTCCATAAATTTAACAGTAGCCCAATGTCAGTGTCACTGTCCGCCGGGTCGGGGATGCTGAAATTCGGGTGATGTCTAGCAGGAGTTCGCAGGGATGCTGCTGCTTGTCCCATTTCAACAAGGACAATGGCAGATTCCTCCTCTTAGCCGTCCTGATCGCAGTTTACCTGGCAGCTGGAGCTACAGTGTTCTCAGCCCTCGAGAGGCCGTCCGAAGTCGAGACTCAGCGTCGCTGGAGCAGGACCCTCCAAAACTTCAGCAAAATATTCAACATCAGTATGCCTGAGCTAAGGGACTTCCTGCGGAGTTATGAAGCAGCCATGGCCGCGGGCATCCGGGCAGATGCACTAAGACCACGATGGGACTTCACTGGGGCTTTCTATTTTGTGGGGACAGTAGTGTCAACTATAGGTAAGTGTCTCTCTCTCACACGCAATCTGCAATACACTGACTTCCTAAAAATAACGAGTCAGCTTTCTTCATCTCATCCGTCTATGTATCCATCGTGAATTTTGAAATTTGTTCTTTCTAGTGGAAACCTTTTTGCTTCAAAGGGGCCCGACTGGTGGAACTGAATAGCAGGAAGGAAGGAACGCTAATGCACCGTGTGTTAAAATAGTACAGTTCCCATTATAAACAATAGGTTGTAAAAGTTACTTTGAAATGTTTTAAATTCGTCCCTACACTCACCCTTCTGTTTTTGTTGTATTTTGAATAATGGTGAAGTAGTGAACCCAGGATGGTTACGCTCCATCTTTCCTTTGTGATGTGATGCTTTTTGTCTTTTCCAAAGGGAAAGACATACAAGTGGAGTAAGATACACACATTAAAAATTCGTAACAAAAATACAATTATGCTTCAACGAGCTAAATTGTGTTGCTATGGTGATTAAAGTTTTGAAATGACGTTAAAATCTCCCCTTAAAAAGCTGTATCAGGTTGCTATAGCAACTGGAGTTAGTGAGTGGTTTAAAAGTGAGGATGCCACCTATAGGACTGCATTCATCTTTCCATCACACGTTACTGATCACATCCCAAATCTTGTACAGTACTAGTGAAGAAATTAATCACCAATTTCATACTTCATGCTGTTTTACTTTGTACATGGCTAATTTTTTTGTAAATAGAATGTCTTCATTACCACTTGTAATTTAAGACTATTTTCTGCCACGCATACTTACCCTGAATAATACCTTACTCTGGTAGTAGGTCTGTTGAAATCAACAGGACTAACTGCATAGTAACAATCTATTCCAGTGGTTTTCCAGCCTTTTTTCATTTGCAGACCCCTACAAACATTTCAGATGTAAATCTCTGGAAATCTTAGACAGGCTGCAGACCCGCAGAGGTCCATGGACAACAGGTTGCAGAATCTGTCCCTTAGCATATTTGTGCTTGCTGTATATTTCCTTCACCACCCTCCCCACCAGAAATCAATATTATAATCAAATATATTTTCTCTTTAGTTTCCTTTCTGTTTGAAGTCAACAGTAGAGATCAATAATTTTGTTTTAGATTGTAAAGCAAATACTACCAGTTTGAAGGGATCTGTGATTTTTAAGCTTTTGGAGAGTTCTCAATCCCTTTATTTTATTCTAAATTGATGGGATTTTTACTCACTCTGTGCCTGTCCCCACTGCAATGCTTTTTCATAGCAACGCAATGTAGACTGAATACATGGAAAGGTTTTTATGTTCATTTGTGGGGAAGTTCGCAAGGGGGTCTTAGGCATTGCACTCAACAGCATTTCAACACCTAATTTTTAGGTGCCTTGCTTCCTAGTGGAATTCAGAGCCCCAGGTTAGGGACCCAGGCTTCCTATACGATGCATATAGACAGTTGGCACTGTCATGGGGTGCTCTGCTCACACCTGGATGGCACTTACTCTGGTGATTCTGGGGATTAGCTCTACCCAGTTCAGTGCCCCCTTTCATCTCATTCCTCATTGAAGGTCTCCTCCTGCTCATGGGGTCATGCTACAGCTGCTTCATGACTTGGGCCTCCAGCCATGTCACACTGTGATTTCTCCTTCCAGGGGAGTCTTTCAAAGTCCTTCTGCACCAGCAGTGTCAGGCAGTCCTCATGCCTACCACCCTGACTACATCATTCCTGCAGTGGCTCAGGCAGTCTTTCCCTTCATTGCCTCTAGCAATACCACTCAACAGTGGATGGCAGGGGAACCCAGGCCTGCCCTCTACTTTGGGGTCCAGTCCAGGGCCCTACAGCAAGCTGTTAAGTTCTGCGGCTACATCTACTTTACTGCTCTCACCCTGGACTACTTCATACCGTGTCTCTCTAAGCTTTTCATTCTCCAGCCTTCCTAGTCAGATCCCTCTCTTTTAGGCCTATTAGATAAACCCTTCTTCTAGGTTCCTATACCTTTTCTCAGGGGTTTCTATCTTCCCTTCCTTCTACCTTAACTCAGGGATCATGGGACCTCCTTGTCAACCTCCTCCTAGTGCTGGCCAAAGTAGCCATATATAAAACCAGGGACAGGAGGCTGGCTGAGTGGTTTCCTGCAACTGTGGGGCCTATTTCCGATCCTGCCTTCGCTCATGTATCCAGCCAAAGTTCCTCTGAGCTGCATCTGCTGGCTCCCTTGACACCTTCGAGGAGCAGTGGGAGCTGTCCAGGGTTCTCTGCTTGTGTCTGATTCAGGTTCCATTTGTTTGACCTTTTGACCTTCACACCTGCCCTTGCTACATTTTTCATTGTTCCCTGTAATTATTTGAGTTCCTGGACCTTATGGATCCTCCTCTAAGGCCGGGGGAGGGTCCTTCAGCAATGGGCAGGCTTGTGCCTGCCCACTTCCCAGAACCCAATAGGACCTTAACTCAAGGAAAAAGACTGCCAGCTTCCTCCCTGCTGCTGCCAGCCTCCTGGCTTTATAGAAGCCCTGCCTGTTCTCACAGGTGAGCTGCCTCCTAATTAGTGCTATCCACATGGCCTAATTCAACTCTGTCAGGGCCAATGTGGAGAGCACACCCCATTACAGGCATGAATTCAAACTGGAACAGGTTCAGAGACGGGCTACTAGGATGATCCGAGGAATGGAAAACCTGCCTTATGAAAGGAGACTCAAAGAGCTTGGCTTGTTTAGCCTGGCCAAAAGAAAGGCTGCGGGGGGATATGCTTGCTCTTTAAAATATATCAGGGTCGTTAAGGGAGGGAGAAGGTATTAAGCTTTATACTAATGTAGCACAAAGGACAATGGGTACAAACTGGATATTAGAAGTTTGAGACTGAAATTAGAGAAGGTTTCTAAGCATTAGGGAGTGAAGTTTGGAACCGCCTTCCGAGGGAAGTAGTGGTGGAAACAAGACTTCATCTGGTTTAAGACTAGTTTGATAAGTATATGGAGGCGGATATATGATGCGATAGTTAATTTGGGCAATTGATCTTGGATATTCAGCAGATAAACGCTCAATGGTCCCTGTGAGGGAATGTTCGGATGGGAGAGGGGTTGTTATAAAAGTGTATGGGTAGGGCTCTGTGGCCTGCTTTGTGCAGGAGGTCAGACTAGATGATCATATTGGTCCCTTCTGACCTACGAGTCTATGAGTTTATGAGTCTAAGAAAGGGGTTCACAAACGCCAGCATGCTGAGCACAGAGCTGCCTAAATTAGATAGTAGGAAATGCTAAGGAGACTAAACCCCAACCTCTCCCAGAGTTAAACGCTTCACTCCAGGCCCAAGAGAGATGCCTATCACTGTTTGGGATTCATAGCTGTGAATCCTCCTGGAGTTAAGTGCCTAACCCAGGTCAGCCTCATTCTCACAAGGGAATGAAAATAAACCACCTTCTTTTATACTCAAAAGCCCAGGTGTTGCAGTGCTTACCTGAGAGATGAGATACATGGGTTCAAGTTCCTACTCTAAATCAGGGATGTGAACCTGGATTTCCTACCTCATAGTGGTGTGCCCTAACCTCAGGGCTATTGGATACAGTCATACAATCACCTCCTCCTCCTTTCTTTTGTCCAGGTTAGGCAAGCTCTGAGCATGTGTGCCAGATCAGGCCTGGCACCGGCAGATAAGACAAGTAGGAAAATGCCAAGTTTGTGAATCCCTTCAGAGCCTAGGCATGAGTCAGGCACCAAGAGCTCAGTGGTGTCAGGACTTTAATGGTTGTCCACATGCCCACTGATGGAAATTTTGGCACATTGGGACTTTAGATGTCTGCAAGGTTAGGTGGCAGCTGACTAGTGGTTTTGTGAATTCCAGTGGTGCCTACATGTTGGACTTAGACTTTAGTCCCCCTTGTGAATCTAGTCCTTGATGTTTCAACACATACTTCTGAAGATCTCATGACCTGAGAATCTATTTTAAACATTTTAACTGATAGTTTGATATGTTCTTCACCATATGTGACTTTGTACTAAATATAGCACATTTATTATGTGTATAATTATATTACAGAATTATTTTTGAAATTGGCCAACAAATTACCCTGGAACCATTGTGGAAAATACATTATTCAAATACACTATTCTTCTTTAGTGTAAATAGGCTAATAGTACTAATTGTACACGTGGAGATATTTGTTGTCTGCTTTGCTGTAGGGAGATTCAGATTGATAAATATTTGTTACATTTCTTTAGAAGTCCAATAAAAGTGTTAAACAATAAACAGACTGTCAGTCAAGCAACTTAAATGTTCACGCAACCTTCATCAGCAGTTAAAAACAGAATGTGAAGCTCAGTGTGTGCAAATAAAGTTAAAAAATGCATTTAAAGCCACATGCCTGCTAGTTTCATAATGGTCTACATTTTCAGTATGACCTTGACCACATTTAATTGGTATTAGCTATATCTAATAGCAAGTTAGAGCAATGATTTGATGGAAGGTTTATCATCCTAAAATAGCACCATCAAAATTGTTATGTAGACAATTCAAATTAAATATATCCATGTCATGACTATCCAAAATAGCTGATACTCTTCATTTTACTATAGAAAATGATTCCTCACTGATTTTGTTTGAAGGGAGCCTATCAAGTTTTTAATTTGGTGACAGTAGCCAAATTGTGATAATACTGTTGAATTTAAATAAAATATTTCAAATTCTGTTTAAAATTGTAGGTCTTTATTGCAATTACATTATGTAAACCTTTTCATTACATTCTGAAAGTGTAAAAGCAGCAGAGAATCCTGTGGCACCTTATAGACTAACAGACGTTTAGGAGCATGAGCTTTCGTCTGACGAAGTGGGTATTCATCCACGAAAGCTCACGCTCCTAAACGTCTGTTAGTCTATAAGGTGCCACAGGATTCTCTGCTGCTTTTACAGATCCAGACTAACACGGCTACCCCTCTGATTCTGAAAGTGTTTTATCAATAAAGCAACTGATCACTATAATAGAGACATAATGATGAATGTAACTATGTTGACTAGTATTGTAACCGTCTTGCATTAAATAATTTAGTGTTTTCAAATTAAGTGTATTTAATTATCCAGCCATTCAAATACTAGTAAACATTAGATCTTCTCATTACAAGACCATAACTTTTTTAAATGACTGCTACTTCTATAGGTGAGATGGAAAAGTCAATACAGTATTGTAACACAATCTTTCTTTCCCTACATTTATGGTAGCAAAGAAACAAAAACACAAAAATCCCTTAGCAGAAGTATATATTCTGGTTTCAAATATGTAACATCTAAGTGAATACTTTCCTCTATTCTATTCTCTTAAAGTTTATTAAAGTGTTTCCTTTTCATTTGCGCATTTTTTTTAAGTACATCAATGTCTTGAGACAAAGGGTTTGAGTTCCCTCTTCATTACACTCATGCAGAGTGAGTGTAAAACTCATTGGCAGTATTTTGCACAGGTGGTAAATGAGTGCACACGGGAGTAAGCAGTCCAGCTCCATCTTTCTCTAGTTTATCCCATCTGACTTCTTTTTTATACCTAGTAGTATCCAGTTCTGTTACACAACTTTCCAACGGGGACTTAAGTTATTTTTTTCCTAAATGATAATAAATTGGCAATCCTTTTATTGAGTAGTCCCTTAATTGCTTGGTAGGGCCAGTGATTTCAGTGGGATTACTTGTGGAGTAAGCTGCTATTCAGTGTGAGAAAGCGTGGCAGACTCAGGCTCAAAAAGGGCTCATTTGTGCCTTGTAGGCCCAGCACATCGCAAGGGTCAGGGTAGAGTCACACTGTTCTGGAGGGAGCACTGAGAGGCATTCTGCATCAGGTAGGCACAAAGCTTCCTAGAGATGCCTGGCACATACAAGGAGCCATGTTGTTACACACCTTTATGGGATATGTATTACCTCCTGCATACCTATCTAGCAATGGATGCTGAGGTGGCACCATGGCCCCACCTCCTCCCTGCCCATCTCTGCTCTCTTTAAGTGTCATTAGCCTCCAGGGGAATAGGGAGGGAATCTCCTGAGCACAGCTGTTCCTGGCCTTTATGCAGGCATGGAGAAACTCCTTTCACCCTCTTTCTCCATTGAAAACATGGGTCAGTCACAGTCTGACCCTGGTAACTAACAGGAGAATGAAGCCTTAGTGCTCACATATACAACTTCCTTTATGTTCCAGTGTACTTATTTTGGGCCAACCAGACATTCCTTAATGAGGGCCAGATTCTGCCTGGCCTTTATCCCGGTGTGAAATGTGTGCAGGGAACTTCTTCCCTGCCCTCCTCTTTGCTTGGCCTGCATAAAAGCCAAGCAGAATTACAGTCCCTGCATTGAGGGACTTACACACTCCCCAAGGGAGACACAATGTCATTGTTCTCCTCTCTCTTATGCATCTGCCAGCAGAGCTGACTGGCCATGTGAGCGAAAGGAAGCTGTGCACCTGGGAGCTCCTGCAGGTTCTGCTTGCCTGAGGCAGAATGCCTCCCAATACTTCCCTTAGAATTCTGCAGCTCTACACAGCCCCTTGCTAAGCACTGTGCCTACAAGGCAAAAATCAAACCTTAGGTAAAAAGTACATGAGTGGCCCTGTAGATTTCCTTTTGCATCTTTCCCCCTTTTAAAAAGCCTAATCTTACTGCACTGTCCCGAATGGCCCACAGGTGACCTACTCTGAATGCCCAGATTGCTGTCAGTAAAATGTTTTAGAGCATTCCTTACTACTTATGATTGAATAACCAAATATTGAATCTATTTTTCCTAATAGTCATTTAAATTTTCAGTAGCTAAATAAGAAAATTCTCCATTCTAATTTCTGATTGTCTGCTGCCTGTTTGTAAGGTTTCTTCAATCATTAAGACTAAACTTTCAGAGAGATTTTCTTTTCAGCAATTTAAACAAAAAATAAAAACCCCTTTAAACAAATGGTCAGGTGATGTGTTCTTAGTCTACTGGTAAGTGTCAGAATTTATTTCTCAGTTGATTTTGGTCCTTTCCCACTTGTGAACACATTTCTCCTATATTTCATTTTGGAGCAAAGCTAGCATGGCTCTGATTAATTTACTTTCAGACATGGTATAGGATTCCCCTGCAGAATGCTAACAAAAAAATGCTCTGCTTAGCAGGCAGTTATTGTCTCATGCTCTGATCACAGGTCTATGAGCCAGGAGTTCTGACCTCAGCTCCAATGCTAAATTTTGTGAACTTAAACTTTCAGTACCTTAGATTTGCCATTTGAAAAATGAGCAGAACAAATGATACCTACCTATTTTATAAAACATGTTGAGACATTGGAGGTGCTATTACAGTTTGGGCAACCACTTGGCAGTGGCTATGTCAAGGAGAGTATGGGTCCCTGTTCTATTGTATTAAGGAGGTGGAGAGGCCCTGCTGTGTGGCCAGGATATCTGAGCTCTCCATCTCCTGTGCAGGCATAAGTGGTGCAGAGGGCTTTGTGCCAGCCCTCCGTACCATGCTTGAATTTGATTCACAAGTTTGGTCCAGTCCTGAAGTTTTGCATAGATTCCTCTCACAGCAAAGTGTTGTGCTTGTGTATGCATAAATTGCAGCTGATTTTACATGGCATTTTACACTGTCATGCACACTCCCATAGCTGAAAATAGGCAGGTGGAAGGAGATCTTACTATCCTGACATAATTTTTCATCACCCTTGGTAGCACCACTGAATGTAAATAACCTCAGCTTGTAAGACAAGTTTATATTCCTTACTGCTTAAGCCAAAAGCTCCAGCTACCTACCTTCCTCTTTGAACCTTTTGTGAGGATAAGAACAGCAGCTGTTTCACCACCCTGCAGAAGTTTCAGCAGAGTAAAATGACTGAATTCTCAAAACGTTATCCATTCACAGTGCCTGGTTCTCATTTTTATACTATAGCCCCCTTTACTCTTACAGAAACATATAAAGAGGTGCTAGCATAAATAAGAATCAGGCACACAGGGATCTCAAGTTAAATTGCATTAGAAAAACAATTTTGAAGAAATCCAGAATTAGGGCTTGAAGTGTTGAAAGTGCTGAATCAAAGCAAATAACATCCAAGAGGCAATCTGGTGGCTCAGTGAGCAACTTTTCAAACATTGCACTGCACCATACAGAAGCCAATGAGTTGGGCTGCACAGGAGTGAGCTATGAGTATAATAAATAGGCAAGTAATTCTAGAAACAACTTAGACTGTCTAAAGTTTAGGGAGGAAAAAGTGGTCGGATTTATCTTATCTAACATAATCTAATTGCACTCTACTTGTCTGGCATGTCCTTAAGAACATCGGGCCGTATTCTCAAGGGTCACAATTCATCCCTGTTCATAAGGCTGGCACACGACCTATCCATGCATCACTTAAATACCACTTTGCCCTGTTTTGAGGGCGTAAGTGGGACTTGAGGACAGTCCTTATACTGGCCCTTTGCACAGCAATGTGCTGGACTCATAATGCCGATGCAGACTTACTGCAGCATAAACTGCGCTTCAACATAAGCAGTCCCAAAGAGCAGTTGTTCTAAATGGACTTGTATCCTGCCGTCACCTCTCCCCACTCCTCACACAACAATATTATGTATAGATTTCCTGGAGTGGTTATTGTGAAACATTGGTTTGAAGTATTTAATTAAGTAAGAGGAAATCAATTTTCTGCATGATATCTTTGAACGATAGCACACATCCAGCAATAATTCCTTTAAATGTTTTCTAAATTCATGTTCGCTCCAGTGAATTACAACAATAAATCATTTATCTACTTTAGTGTGATGAGACCAGGAATGTTCACATAGTTCCACAGCCATCAAGAACAAGGTGAAAAGCAACAGTCAAACCAAAATGTAGTTTTGATGAAAATCACTGAAATCATGTTTTCCTAAAGCTCTCCAATTATAGACAGTACCTGAGGTTTGCACTGACATCTTCTTGCAAAAGGATGAAATTTTCAGGAAAATACTCCTAGGCTTGGAGTAGAGTAAGAACAAAATTAAAGTATGTATGTATAAATTTCAAAATGCATTTAATAAGGCAGAAGCAGCAGCAAGGCTTTTCTCACTGAGTTGAAATGTCAGACTGCTTGCCTTCAATGCTACCTGACTAACTGCAGTTTGAAGCTGGCATGACAGTGTTTAATTTAGTTTTGTTTCTTCAGGATGGTCTGTTGTAGCAGGATCTGGTACATCTGATAATGTGATGATTTTACCAATGTGCTAAGTGGGCATATGGAAGCTGTTTTATCAATCTGGTGCTCCCAATAAAGATTAAAGGGCTAGATCCTCAATTGATGCGACTCATGAATTTAAAAGGGGCTACAATGATTTGTACTACCTGAGTACCTGGTCCATTTAGTTTTACAGTTCCAAGCAATGTTTTCTTCTTCGTGTGTCTAGTTATGTACAGGGGTTTGCTCATTTGGGTGGGAATTTTGCCAGCATATGGTCATAGCTTGCATTCATCTGGGGTAACGAACACTAGAGAGACTGCACTTGGAGCCCATCAATATAATCTAACAGGTGACTAGAAGGGTCTTTTCTAAATGGTGATGGTAAAATAATTTTGGCCCTAAATTTAGTGTTTTAGTTTAGAGGAAAAAAAGCCAGCATGTTTTTAACAATAATGCTTTCAAAAATTTTTAAAAAATAATCAGTGAGTGTTTTGCTTAGAGAATCTTTGCAACCCAAATTTTGCATGATTGTGCTAATGCATGAGAACCAGAAATTGAAACTGACTATCCTGATTCCATTGTCCAAGACAAATGAAGTGCACAAAATAAGCAGCACAAATCATTTCATCTGAGGAATTATGAATCATATTAGATATATAAACCATGTCTTTTCATTATGCAAAACTACACCTCTTCCTATCCACTGTTCGCACTAGGCTAGATCCTGAGTCCCTGCTCTGGCTGATTTGTACTGGTCTGAAAAGCCAATTTAACAAATTAGCTGGGCATTCCCCTGACATAGGGGCATTCCTGGATTGTGTAGAACTGACACAAATAGCTCCTATACCACCTGGCATATTAGAGGTGTGACGATAAGAGTGTGTGGCTGAATGCTGCTGTGCTCCAGGGATCCCCAGCTGGTACAACATCACTCAGGGACCATTGCCAGCCTGAGGCTGCTCTGGATTATTTTAAGGACTGGAACAGCATAGACCCAGATGTGGGACCAGACAGCTGCAAGCAGCACCTTTGAGGTCTCTGCCTCAGGTGAGCCCAGGCCCAGGGCATATTGGAATCTGGACAGTTGAGAATCTGGGCTGCTGTGTATGCAGCCTGTCTGGAAATTGAGACTAGGACAAGAAATTGAACCTCGGTCTCCCACATGGTAGTGCACAATGTTACTAACAGGCCACTGGGCCAGCCAAATACATGGTTTAAAGTACATTAATATTAATGTAGAATGTGCAATATTTAATATGGTAACTTAGTAGTTAAGTATGTTTACATGGGCTAAAAGGACAAGACATGGTTTAAAAGAGAACTTTTGTCTAAGAAAGGTTTTAAAAAGGAAATTTAAGTACCAGAGACATCATAATACTGAGCTCAGCTAGAATATTTTATTTTCAAAGTTCTATACAAACATTAAAATATTCTTCACAACCCTTTGCAAAGTAGGTGTTATTTTTATTTTACAGATGGAGAAACTGAGACAGAGAGAAGATAGATCAAAATTTTCAAAGCACCCATTCATTTTGGGTGCTTCAACTTTTGGGCACCCAACTTGAGAGTTGGAGTTCTGGAAGCTCAGCACCTCTGAAAAATCAGACCTCAAGCTGTCTCAAATCAGGCATCTAAAACTCAGAGCCCCCTTTTGAAAATCAGGACCTAGGGTACTGTAAGAGCTGATCCTGTGCCACTGAAGTCAGTAGATGCAGGCTCAGGGTCAAAGCAAATAGTGCCAGTGCTGGGATCAGAACTCAAGAGTTCCTGATTGCGATCCCCATGCTCCCTTCTAGACCATGATGCCTTTCTGAGGAGGGTGTGCTCAGAGCCGGTGCAACCATTTAGGTAAACTAGGCAGTCGCGTAGGGCGCTGGGATTTGGAGGGTGCCATTTTCTTCAGCAGCGACTGCGGCGGCCGGATCTTTGGCCACCCCAGTCGCTGCTGGCATTTAGGCGGAGGGAGCTGGGGCAGGGGAGCACGGGGAGGGCTGCCTGCGGCAAGTAAGGATGGGGGGGGTGGCAAGCAGGGGAACTCCGTGCCCCAGCTCACCCCTGCCCCGCCTCCTCTCCGATCACGCCATGGCTGCTTTACTTCTCCCACCTCCCAGGCTTGCGGAGCCAGTCAGCTTAGGTGCCACAAGCCTGGGAGGCGGGTTAGAAGTGAAGCAGCAACGGCATGCTCAGGATGCTCATGCTTGTGTGCGGAGCAGGGGTGAGCTGGGGGGGTGCCTCAGGGAGGAGGGGGGTAGCTGCTGCGGGATAGGTGCCTCAGGGTGAAGGAGGGGTGCCATGGGGTGGAGGGGTGCTTCAGGGCGGAGGTGGGGGGGCACAAGGTGGAAGTTTTGCCTAGGGCATGAAACATCCTTGCCCCAGCCCTGGGTGTGCTAACTTACTAACTGGTCACATGTGCTACATGTTTAACAATATATCTAATGATATTGTTTAAAAATAGCAGTCTCTTTGATCCTGAAGAAAATTCAAAGGAATTAAAGAGTTTATTGGCATACTTGATTATTCCCTTTTGACTTTGCTAATCTGAATTTATCCTTGAAATCAATGGAGTTTCACCAGGGATGAGTTTGGAATACCCATTTCCAAATGCTGGTGTCCCCTCATAAATTCGACCATTTCAAAATATTAGGTGCCAACATTCTTTTCCTCTTTTCTGCCATTTTCTTTGGTGATCAACCCCAGAAATGAATGAGATCTTGTGCATATTATGCACTTTTATAACTCTCTGGCTGTTGAACTCACATAAGGTGGCTCCAGCCAATACATTTTCTATTACTAGGCAACCTTACTGTATATTAGTTATTGCGTGTATACTAGCAATGAAGGGATCATAATTACTATGCTTATCACCTAGTCTAGTTACTGCTGGATCATAAACACAAACCCTGAGTGGAATTCTGTATACTTTGTTCCTGTGGAGTCCAAATCAATCACCTATATTTGCTTTGCTGTTTCATTCTCCTGAAATATTCTCTTGTCTGCTTCTGTTACAGTTTCTCTAATACTCCAATTATTTGCCTCTCACAGGCACAATAATTCCTCCAGCTTCTGCTGTCTCCTCAATTTTCCAGGCTGCTCTCTACTGCTGATTTGTCTGCTTGATTAAATTTTGTATATTTGTTTGAGGACACATATAATCTTTCAAGTTGATAAGCACCAAAGAAATAAGAGGGGAAAAATAGAGTCTTGCATTTTCTTTGTATAACTAATTACCTCTTTGTCTCTTTTTAACCTCCTTCCTGATATGATCCTTGTTTCTTTGTCCAACCTGAGAGCTTCTCCCTTCTTTCACCCCCTCCCCACCATCTGTCACAGATCATTTGGATGTCAGCGTTTCTTCTCTTTCTTATTGAAGGGACATCTTTGCAAACATGTTTTCTTGTCTTTATGGAAACTTCAATTGCTTCTCAACATTCGAGGAACAGAATTGTACAAAACATTTATCACCAACTAATATCATGTAGCAGTTTCTTGTTAGGACATTCTACAGTGACATAGGGTGGCATCAGTAAAAGCACTCAGGATTGACCTCACTCTGCTGCTCTTGTACTCATTGGGAGTTTAACCATGCACCTCGATGGTAATAGATGTATCCCATGCCTGTGCCTATGCAGAAACCTGAATCTCCAGTGTTTCATGCAACCCTCGTCTAGACTTTGAAAATTCCCAGTCTGACAACAAGTATCAGCAACAAGCACAGCTGAACACACATCTAGACAAGGACAAACCAAGTCCAGCATTATTACTGTTTCTGTATCACTGTAGATTCATTATCAGCAAAAGGTAATAGTCAAGGCTTAGGCCTGGTCTATACTTGGGATTCAACCATTGGAAGCCAACAAGTAGTGAGGCTGCATCTTTGCAAACCCCAGGCATAGACAAGGAGACATGTGATTTGTATAAATTGAGCTTAACCCTGCTTGAAACTGGGGTTTTCCATGTCTACACTTGGGGTTTGCACCAGAACTACTATGCTGGTTGCTGGCCACTAATGGCTGATTCAAGGTATAGTAAGGCCTTATTGGAAATCCTCCAACCAGAGGGGGTGGGAACACCCCCTGCGACCAGATGGGCAGAGCCAGACCAGACTCACCCCTTCTGACAGAATTGGGAAGGTGGGACAGGAAGTATAAAAGATGGCGCTTCCAGCTCAATTGGGGCTGAGACAGTGAGGGACACAGATGCATCCTGTTCACTGCAGGCTGCTGAACCAAGGGGTGTCCTCCTCCTGGAGAAGCCTATGTCTGCAGGGGAGCTGCCGGGACTGCTGTTGCCTGCCTACCCCCCCACCCCAAGGAGTCTGAGGACACCCACAGAGCTGAGGTACCAAATGCGGGGTAGTAGGAAGTAGCCCAGAAACAGCCAACTGCAGTCTGGCTGCATTGCTGCCTGAATTCAGGTCAGCATGTTGTGGCTGGATTTCCCCACTGACCCAGTGGCAAAGTCTGCCACTGTTATGGCCCTGGACTGGGGTAGGGTTGGCCTGGTTCCTGCTGTCCCCTCCTGCTGCCAACCCACCTATGGGGTACCAGCTTCCCCACCATAGGCCAAAGGCCTGCATTTGTCTGTCATCTGCCAGAGCTAGAATGACAGACTATGTGGTGCTCTTCCTTGTCTGAAGGCCTGAGCTTATAGACTACTTACCAGCTCTGCCCTGCCTGGGGGCCAGAGCCTATAGACTAGTGGTGGCCAAACCATGGCTTTGGAGCCACATTTGGCTCTTTTACAGTGAAAATGAGGGTCCCAGACTTCTCTGCAGCTCCATTCTTTGCCTACCAGGTGGAGGGGGTGGGGAAGGGAGCTCAGGGCTTCTGTCCTGCAGTGAGTAGTGGGACTAGGGACTTCTGCCAGATACAACTGGTGTCTGCTTAGCGTGGGAGTGCAGAATATAAAGGTTTGCCCCCCCCAACAGCTTGAGTCACACATCCCCAGGCATACCCCCTCCTTCCCTCAATGGCCTCTCCCTTCAGCTCCCAGGTATTAGCTCTGCATGGAGAGCAAGCGGCAAACAGCTGGAAGCTGCAGGGAGGGGCTTCTACTTTAGTTCCTTGGAGAAAGGGAGCAGCAAAAGCAGTGGCTTTCCCTACAGCAATCAGCTGTTTGCTGCTGCCTCTACCCAAGGTGCAGCTCCCAGCTTGCTAGCTCCAGCAGCTGCTGTACAGGAAGTGGGGCCTGGTGGCACTACATGATTGAGTGGGGCTAGCAAGCCCTGGCAAAAATCTAGGGCAGGGCATGTGACCCCACATGTCCTCCTCACACATTGCTTCTGGCTTCTGCCCAGTGGGAAGCAGTGTCTCAGAGCTTCATCCCCGCAGGAGGCTCCTGCTGGGACTTCATTGAATCATAGAAGGTTAGGGTTGGAAGAGACCTCAGGAGGTCATCTAGTCCAAACCCTTGCTCTTAGCAGGACCAACACCAACTAAATCATCCCAGCCAGGGCTTTGTCAAGCTGGACCTTAAAAACCTCTAAGGATGGAGATTCCACCACCTCCCTAGGGCTTCACCACCCTCCTAGTGAAATAGTTTTTCCTAATATCCAACCTCCACCTCCCCCACTGCAACTTGAGACCATTGCAGCTTGTCCTGTCATCTGCCACCACTGAGAATAGCCTAGCTCCATCTTCCTTGGAACCCCCCTTCAGGTAGTTGAAGGCTGCTATCAAATCCCCTCACTCTTCTCTTCTGCAGACTAAATAAGCCCAGTTCCTTCACCCTCTCCTCATAAGTCATGTGCCCAACCTCCTAATCATTTTCGTTGCCCTCTGTTGGACTGTCTCCAGTTTGTCCACTCCTTTTGTAGTGGGAGGCCCAAAACCAGATGCAATACTCCAGATGTGGCCTCACCAGTGCCAAATAGAAGGGAATAATCACTTCCCTCCATCTGCTGGCAATGCTCCTGCTAATGCAGCCCAATATACTGTTAGCCTTCTTGGCAACAGGGGAACACTGTTGACTCATATCCAGATTCTCGTCCACTGTAATTCCCAGGTCCTTTTCTGCAGAACTGCCATTTAGCCAGTCAGCCCCCAGCCTGTAGCAGTGCATGGGATTCTTCCATCCTAAGTGCAGGACTTTGGCCTAATCTTTCCTGATCGTATTGTTGATAGCATACCTGTAGTAACCTCTCTTTTTACCCTTCACATCCCTTGCTAACTGCAACTTCAGTTGTGCTTTGGCCTTCCTGATTACACCCCTGCATGCTCGAGCAATATTGTTATACTGCTAGTCATCTGTCCCGGTTTCCACTTCTTGTAAGCTTCCTTTTTGTGTTTAAGGTCTCAGAAGATTTCTTTGTTAAGCCAAGCTAGTCACCTGCCAAATTTGCTATTCTTTCTGCACATTGGGATGGTTTGTTCCTGTGCCCTCAAGAAGGCTTCTTTAAACTACAGCCAGCTCTCCTGGGCTTCCTTCCCCCTCATATTAGCCTCCCAGGGGATCCTGCCCATCAGTTCCCTGAGGGAGTCGAAGTTTGCTTTTCTGAAGTCCAGGGTCTGTATTCTGCTCATCTCTTTTCTTCCTTTTGTCAGGATCCTGAACTTGATCATCTCATGGTCACTGCTGCCCAGGTTGGCACCCACTTCTACTTCTCCTAACCATTCTTCCCTGTTTGTGAGTGGCAGGTCAAGAGGAGCATGACCCTTAGCTGGTTCCTCCAGCACTTGCACCTGGAAGTTGTCCCTAACACTCCAAAAACTTCCTGGATTTTCTGTGCACTGCTGTATTGTTCTCCCAGCAGATGTCAGGGTGATTGAAGTTTCCCATTATAACCAGGGTCTGTAATCTGGAAACTTATGTTAGTTGTCTGAAGAAAGGCTTGTTTACCTCATCCTCCTGGTCTGGTGGTCTATAGCAGGTGCCCACCACAATATCACCCTTGTTGCTCTCACCTCTAAACTTAAGCCAAAGACTCTCAGACTTTTCTCCGGTTTCATACTGGAGCTCTGAGCAATCATAGCACTCTTACATATAGTGCAACTGCTCCACCTTTCCTCCCATACCTGTCCTTCCTGAACAGTTTATACCCATCCATGACCGTGTTCCAGTCATATAAGTTACCCTCCAACTCCGTTATTCTAATCACATCATAGTTCCTTGACTGTCAGGACTTCCAATTCTTCCTAGTTGTTTCCCAGGCTTCTTGCATTCATGCACTGACACCTAAGATAACTAGCTGATTGCCCTGCTTTCTCAGTATGAATCAGGAGACCTCCCCTGTTGCACCCTCCTCCTTGTGTTTCCTCCTTCCTTTCTCTTGCTGGAGCTTCAAGCCCTGGCAGGCACCTCCCTTGGGGCTGAAGCCCTGAGACCCTCCTCCGTGCAGGGCT
The DNA here is from genome assembly GCF_003597395.2 of Chelonoidis abingdonii. Lineage (NCBI taxonomy): Eukaryota > Metazoa > Chordata > Testudines > Testudinidae > Chelonoidis > Chelonoidis abingdonii. Next base: position 185,607,301 of record NC_133771.1, on the reverse strand, counting down.
GAAGCCCCAGCAGGGGTGTTCTGGCGCTCAAACTTCTGAAGATTGTCATGTGTGGCTTGGAGGGTGAGTAAATTTGGCCACTTACTTGTTGGGGTTTCCATCCCCTTAGGACGGTCAGGATGCTAACACCTGGTCTGCTAATTCCCCTGATACTAGACAGGGATCTCGGCAACGTAGTGAGGTGGTGTGGCCAATCTCTGACCCAGAAGGAGAGGGAATCACTGCAACAGTGCTACATAGGGCTAATGCCAAGTATAGACAAGGCTTTATCCAGAGCTCCATTCTCCAGTAGATCTTACATATAAAAAGGTGTGTTCAATGTTCATAGCCAGAAAAGGTTTCAAACAATATGAAGTGTTGTAAACTAAAGGACAAGTCCATAACAACCCCCCCAACACACACACACTTATGAAAAATACAAACAAACTCATTAAAATCCTTTAATTTTATATATTGGTTTGATATAATTAATCCCATGATGAAAAGTTATTACTCACTGGTTTTCATATTGTTTCAGTTAATCAGAATGTAGAATCATCCAGATAATTGATTTTACCTAACCCTTTACAAATAGTTGGAATATGAATGCATCAAATTGTTTTTAAGTTCAAAATGTTTGAAAGAGCTTATCACTGACCTACCTCTGCTCCCACTGAAGTCAATAGATAAGCTAATGCTGAATGCTTTAGAAAATCCCACCCTACATATTTTACTGGTATATTAGGTGCATAACACCATTAACTGCAGTTAATTATGGATCTGATCTTGCAAACACTAATGCACACAGCACTTATTGCCATGTGTTGTTTCTGACTTCAGTAGGGGGACGGATAGCTCAGTGGTTTGAGCATGGGCCTGCTAAACCCAGGGTTCTGAGTTCAATCCTCAAGGGGGCCATTTGGGGAACTGGGGCAAAAAATCTGTCTGGGGATTAGACCTGCTTTGAGCAGCTAGTTGGACTAGATGACCTTCTGAGGTCCCTTCCAACCTTTAATATTCTATAACAGTATTACATCCAGTGGTAAATGCTTGCAGGTTAAGCCTGATATTTGTAATATCTAACATGCAATCAGGAAAAATAGACCAAAATGAAATCACTGCACTAAAATATATGTGAAGGGCAGGAACAGCACCATCACCACTGTCCACCAAATAAAAGATGTGGAGTAGAACAGACAAGAAAATCCAGTATCTTTAAAGGTCATGTACTGCTATTACTCACATTTAAAGGGCCACAGTCCATTCTCCTTACTCAGGGATCAAATGAACAGTAATAATATCTTGACAACAAATCTAGCTTTGAAGTGATTCTTCTAGTGAACATCAAACCTTCCTAAACTTGTGGCAAGTTGCATTATTCATCACAGCACCCTTTTCACACTTAAAAAATCCTAAAGTCCCTTCTCAACGGGAATTTGTCTGAGTAAAAACTGAGTTAAGAACTTCCAGGTTCATCCAAGCACAATATGACAACTGGATAGAATCCTTCCAATTATTAAGTTGAAACATCCATTAAATATTCAATCATCTCTCTAGGTGGGCTGAGAGCATTATAGGAGCAACATGCTCAGCACTTAAGGGGGAAGAAGAAAGGAAGAGCGCCTCCAGCTAGTCAACAGCAACCATTCTGGCTGTTTAAGGAGCAGTATGGATAGGATTCAAAGTAAATCCCATTTTAGTCCTACTGAGCTGGGTCTTGAATGCAATATAAAACCTTCAAAGTGAACTCATTTTTCTCCATTTTAAAAATCCTTCATCACGCTTTGTTTGTGAACTAGTGGGTAACCCCAAGGAAAAATTATCTAGGAACTTATTTCTTTCTGATTTCAGCAATATCTTCTGGAAATAGAGAGCTTCATAAAACAGGATCATCTGTGCTGAAGCAGGGAAATAAAAATCCTGCTAGGGAGATATTTCCAAACAGAGAACTAGTCATTTTAATGAGAGTGACAATATGTCCCATTTTGGCTCAGACAGTCCCTTTTTTAAGCCTTGTCCCAACCATCCAAACTTTTGTGGAAAGAGTGGCCATTTGTCCAGGTTGCTTTTGCCAACTCAGTTTGTCAAAAAAGTGGGGTGCAGAGAAACATGCTGGGGGGGGAAGAAGATGATCCACCTGTCCTCTGGCACCCATGTCCCTCCCAGACCCTAGTGCCCTGTTAGCTGGGGTGCTGCCCCCTGGAAGTAACACCTTTCTCTCAGGGTCTCCCCTCCCCAGGAAACCCCCACCCACTAACCCCACCTTGCCTCAGTATCAGGCTACTGCTAGTCATTATCTAGCCCCACATGCTGGGGCAGACTGCAGTATCAGTCTACTCATCACTGGCAAGGTTGGGTTTGGACCTGCTGCCTTTGCCTGCTCCTGGCCTGCCCTCTGCAACCTCTCATTAGCCTTCTGCTAGGCCACAGCCTGGAACTTTCCAGGCTGGAGCTTCCCAGCTCCTCTGCCTTTCCACAGCCCTGCTCCACTCAGGTACCTCTGTCTATAGTTCCCTGTAGCCAGGCCCTTCTCTCTCTACAAGCAGAGGGAGACTGTTTCTTTTAGCTTCCCTGGCCTTCTTATAAGGCCCTGCTGCTCAGTTTGGGGCGTGGCCCCAGCTTCAGCCACTTCCTGCAATCAGCAAGGGTTTTATCTTGCCCAGCCCTCTGCAGGGCTTTTCCAACCCCTTCCAGGCTGGAGCGGGTAGTCACTCTGCTACAGTTCCTTATTTGTTTTTTAACAGAACAGTTGTCAAGTGTTTTTGCCAGGGGAATTTGTACAGATATTTACAACAGAAAAATAAAAAGGATGGTCTTGTGGCTAAGGCATTGGGCTAATACTCAGGAAATCTGGATTTCCTATGCTGCTTTATCATAGACTTCCTGAACGATCTCGGGCAAGTCAGTGCGTTCCTCAGTTTTCCAACTATAAAAAGGAGATAATAGTATTTCTCTACCTCACTGGGGTGTTGTGAGATTCCCAGACACTATGGAGTTGGGAAATTTGTAAGTACCTCGATAGATTTAGTCTTCTATATCATTTTGAAAGCAGATAGTCATGGAAGGAAGGAAAGTAACTCTGGGCATTTCCCCTCTATAGTTCCTCTGGCAAATATGGTCATTTCCCCTTTATATCTGAGAGTCACAGAAAGGATAGGGTTTGCAATTTTTCTGGTAGCATCAAGAGTTGCTGCAGCATCAGGGATTTTTGATCATCACTCTCAGTAAAGTTGTAATATTAAAAAAAAAAAAATCTCAATTTCCCTGCCATCAAGCTGCTGGGTTTAAAGAAAGGGAACATGAGACAGTTCTTGGTGGTGGTCTCACACACAGACAGCTGCTACCTGTGTCACTGGAGCAATAGTAATAGAGCATCTCCAAGAGCTCTCTTATGGAGGGCCAGAGATGATATGCCTGGCAGGACGACAATGCTAACACAGAGCTAGAAAGACAGGTTTTCCATGGTAATATATAGAACATATCTTCAGTGCCTAGGGACCACGCATGAAGCAGAATTTCCAGAAGCGATGGCACTGGGCAACAAGCATTTGATTGCAAAGTTCTAGCACTTCCCTTGGCAGCAAATGAAATGGGTTTTAGGTTGATTGGCATTGAAAAGAATAGGCTTACACAACTGATGACAGATGTGTTAAAAGTGTAATATAGCAAATATTACCCAATACCGACTATACCCTCCTTTTGTTCAAACCCTTGGAAATACACAAAATGATACAAAAGAAATATTCCTAGCAATGAACAGTTGTTTGACAGGTTTCTAGCATATTGCTTGCATCTAAATACTTTTAATTTGGATGATGTTCAATGGACCAAAGAGATCTGAAAGCCATGAGAATATAACAAAATATGGATGATACCCACCTGTCACTTTGTTCCTTTTCTCTGCCATTTCAAATGCATCCCTTCTTTGCAAAGTTTTGATCCACTGTGGCACCTGAAATATAGTCAAGAATTTCATTAGACAAAGAAAACATGAAAGAGAATGTTTGAAGCACCCAATCTGAGATGACAGGGCACAAATTCTGTCTTGAAAGGTGTTACTTAAAACACAATTTTCCTCATATGGAAAATGTCATTCTCCAAAATGTTTGGAGAAAGGCAAGTAGCAGAAACAATACTAGCAACAATAGCACACTGAGAAATCAAGATCCCCAGGAAAAGAAGCTCAATTCCATCAACTACATCAAGGGATTCGAAAACTCAGAGAAGGTGGCAGTCTGGTTTTACTCGTATCCAGTATCTCTCTCGGGCTAAAGGGAAATGGCCAGGCTTTGGAGGTCCAGGGAACAACCTTAGATGTATGCTGGTGTAAATGAAAACAGAATCCAATCCTGATTTGCTGTATCTATCTATCTATCTATTGCTATGTTTTAGTTATTTGGGATTCAGTAAATATTCAGCTATTATCATTTCAAGACTATGTGCTCATTCTCTGTGATTCATATGAACTTAGCCACAATCATTTTGGAAGAAAATCATAGAAGATTAGGATTGGAAGGGGCCTCAGAAGGCCATCTAGTGACAATCCAACCCCTGCTCAAAGCAGGACCAACCTCAACTAAATCATCCCAGCCAGGGCTTTGTCATTCCAAGATATTCCAAATGTATAAAGTTACAGGCTGCCAAGTCTTAAAGCTGAAACTTTGCACTCACTGACAGCAAGTGGCGATTTAAAATTCAGAAGTGTAACAAGCCAAGTGAAATGGACTGCTTCTGCACAGAATATAGAATGTGAATAGTAGTCTTGTGACAGCATTGATTGCTTTTAAAGTAGAATTTTTAAGATCATCAGCTTCTAATGTGAGAAAGTGTATTAAAGTGTTTGACTGAATTATGTCCTTGAGAAAAACAGCTATTGAGTTCGTGGGGTATCTTTTTCAATACTAATGTTGTAAGGGTTTTAAGGACTTAGGGACAGATTGTTAGGACCAGATGTTTGGCACCCAGCACAGCTCAGAAGGTGAGGAAGGAACACAAAAATAGCTTAGAATAGGACTTTCTGATCCTCAGACTGGTAGGCTAGTGCAGTCCTGAGAAGCAATTTATAGCAGACTTAAGGCTGCTCTAAATTGTACTGGCTGGAACACCCTCCACATGGCTGGTCTGCTGGAAGAGCATTCTGGCTATGCCATCTTTTCTTGGTGCTGTCAGGCAAAACGGTATAGAATTAGCTATGATGGCTCTGTGTCACCTGAGGATTCCTCCATAGTGAGGGAATCCTCACATGTCAGTTAAAGTGGCTTTATGGCTTTTGTGCCACCAGAGTACTGCAAAGCAAACTCAGAGGAAGATCCTGGTCCTTAGTGGCCAGTGCATTCACATAAGAGAGTTCAGTGAATATATATCTGTTATTTATCAGTATATTAAGGACTCCATAGTAATCCTATCCAGCCTAAAAATTACATATAGAGGAAAGATTGTGCAATGATGAGGGCATTTACTCCTGATTTACACTGGTGTAACTGAGGTTAGGGACTAGCCTTTGGAGTTTAACAGAAACAGGATTACATCACTACTAAAGGCAATAAAACTTGACATTGCAGAAGCAGCTTTAATTATAACCTCCATGTCAATAAAGACATTCAGAGCAGCTTCTGTCACTCTCTGGAAATTCCCCTTCCTTTTCCATTTTACAATTATACTCTACAGACTTTAAAACTTGTGGGTTATAGCTTTCCCTTTGTTTATGCAATTTGACTCTAATCTCTTTGACTGACAAGGCAATAGCCTGATTCTCCACCAGTTCTCATGGTCTCATCATTGGAAATTGTGCCCTGGTCTAGTGGTGCAAAGCTGCCAGAAAACCAGTCAACTAACCTACTAAGGGATCTTCCTGCATGGGAGCATTTTCAGATGGGATAGCAACTCTATAGACCTCCGTACCAGCTTTCAGTGCCAAGGGCATGGCAGAGGGAAAGGAACATTGCTTGACAATGCCTATCAGCTGGGACAGCTCCTCTCTTGGAGATATAGGCAGCTGGGGGCAAGTTACAATACTCCTTATGCTGCTGTAACTTAAGCAGAGGACTAGCCCAGTGAGAAGCATAATCAGGGAAGCATAAAGGTGACTGTTTTCAATTGCTCATAACGTTGGCAAATTTTAACCTTTTGGGCTCAAATTTTCCATGCTAGATGTCTGCTGCAGGCTGACGTTTTCCAGAAAAATTGCAGCCAAAACAATTCAGCTATTTCTTCAAAGAAGGCTAGTGAAAAATACATTAATTTTCCCATGTTAAATTCTGGAGACATTTTTTTGAACAGATTTCACACCCCCATCCTTTGGAGCAATGACTTAAAATTTGGCAGGATTTGGCCCTTGTGCCAAAAAATGTGCCTTGTCATTCCCATGAAAATCTACCCAAATTTGGCCAAGTTCTAAGCTATAGAAAAAGCTCAGTTGACATGTGCTCAGGAGTTTAACAGCTAAAATCTCCATAGATTCAGTCCTCACTGAGCATCCCCTCAAAGTTCCTACATATGACTGAACCATGTGTGCACCATCCCCTCTGAATGACTGAACATGATCCACCTCAGGGCAGCTGCTCCAGACTGCGGTGAGCTGGGCTGTGCTCAGGCACAGTAACTGAGTGGAGAGAGCCTGTTTCTCCTGTCTTCTCAGTAACCTGTTTGCAGGGTCCCAAGCAGAAGAAATAGTATTGTTCATGTAAGGACTGTATGATAACACATCAGCACAGGGAGGCTGAATGAAGGTTGCACAGGCAATCTTAATTCTGGCATTTCCTAACTTTCAGTGGTTCACTTTGGAACTTAACTAATCTTTTAATGTAGTTTTGTTTGTAACTGATTCTGTGGACACCTCTGGGAATTTTTAGCTAAAAGATGTTGTTTAAATACAAGATATCATCACCAAACCCTGATCCTATAATGTGGGCTACATCTGCACAGACCACTAGTGAGTGTGTGTTATAGATCCCGCCCTCTGTGCTTGATTCACAGAGGATGCATGTCTGTTACAGCCCTAGCTATACAGCCTGGCTCTTTAGTTCAAATGGTAACAGGTCTTGCTGTTAACTCTGGAAGTCACTTGTTAACTCCTTGGTGTTGGCCCCTCACACAGTTATGGCTCATCCAGGATTTTGAGCTGTTGTGGGCCATCCATGCTCAGGAAATGCATCCTTTATCCAGAGGAAGGCGGTAACTTCAGGGCCATATTTAGAGGCAGGTGAGCTAACAGACTGCCTGGGGTGCTGGGCTCGGGGTGCTGATTTTTGATGTTAGCAACAAAAGGAAAATGGAATGTTTGAAGTAAAATGTTTCAGGTATTCCATATGTGGATTCATTTTTCACTAACCTAGATCCTAGCATACAAATGTATTGTCTTATATGACAGGGATAAATAATGCATGCAAATTGTGCATCAAAGTCATGAAATGAGCTACTTATGCAATACAAAATAAGGGTATTAAAAAGTTTAACAAATAGAGGGGGACACCAAAGATGCTCCTTGCCTGGGGTGCCATTTAGTCTAGGGCTGGTCCTGAGTAACCTAATTATCAGTGTGTGTTATGTGTTCTCTATACCAGATCCATAGGGGATACAAGTCTATAACAGCTACCTATTCAGGTCAAGCTGTAGAGAATTATGCTTTTAACTCTGGAGGTGCCTGGATCAATCATAGATTATTGGGGTTGGAAGGGACCTCAGGAGATCATCTAGTCCAACCCCCTGCTCAAAGCAGGACCAATCCTCAAATGGCCCCCTCAAGGATTGAATTCACACCCTGGGTTTAGCAGGCTAATACTCAAACCCCTGAGCTATCCTTCCCCCCCCCAGGTGTCAGTCAAGGGTCAGCCTACAACCAGGCTGAGCCTCACTTGTTTCTTGGAGGATCTGGGCCAATTTGTGTGTATGTATGTATTGGCATAAAACTTACAAGGTACCACATGGCCCAGGAGGTACAGGGCTTGATGAATGCCAAGTAAATGCTTTGCTTATATGTTTCTGGAGTAAAAGTGAGCATACTGTAAATACCCAAAGCAATTCTTGCTTGATTTCATACTTTGAATAAATTTTCAAAATGTTTTATTTACTGGATGGATTAGAACTACTCAAAATTCCAGCTATAATGGATTAGTTTTAATTAGTCAAATACATTGCTTAGTATTACATCCCGCTTATATGGTTTTGCAAATACTTCCTGAGAAGATACTTCTGCATGAAAAGTTAATATGTTTTTTTCGTTTAGTTGGGCCAATAAAGCTTGACTGCACAAGTATCACAGGACGGTGTGAAAGGCAAAACCTTAACACTCCTTAAGGGGTAGTTTCTGTGATTAGCTTTTTAAATGGACTATAATCCTAGGAAACTGAGGGAATGACTTAAATTCTGGTTACAAGGAGGTTTCAGGAAGACCAGTGCCCAAACAATTAAAAGAAGGCAGACCTGATCGCTGGATATAAGAAGATTACCTTTTCCTTTCTAATGTTCTACCTCTTTAAGCCAGGGGGAAAATGCTACACATATTAGAACATCTGGAAATGAACACCTCAGGAAGGAATCCTTCTGAGTCCCCCTTTAGCATAACATTCTCCATACCTCACCAACTCATTTCTGGACATACATTCCTACCCCACAAAAAAAACAACAACAAAAAAACAAACAAACATACAAACAAAAACCAGCCCAACAACTTTGTGCCCTCTAACCTTTACAAAAAAGATACATTTTAGTTGTTGCACAATAGTGTTCATATTGTTAGTTGTACCAACTTGCAAGGCCTGCATACCCTGACATGTATCTAGACCATCTATATAATGAACACATTTTGTAAAGGACAGCCATATCAGTTATTTCAACATAATCCTACTGTCGTCGGTCATATACATCCTGTCCCCTTTTGGGAAGGAGTATGGGTCATTATAGGCCCACAGGCAAATCTGCACGACACTTCTGGGTCTTGGAGTAGTATGGCCTAACAGTCAAAGTCAATCTACCTGCCCTCTCTATCAGGGCTGTGTGGCCTAGAGGCTGGCATCAATAGAACAGCTATCGCAATCAGGACTGTGCGGCCTAGAGGCCAGAGTCAGTAGAGCAGCCCTCGCAATCAGGGCTGTCTTGCCTAGTGGCCAGAGTCAGTAGGCCTGGTGGGGTGAGCCACCACTCCAGGGTGGGTGGCAGTCAGGATAGGGGGACCTGGGACCTCCCTCTCCACTGGGTCCCAACCCAGGACCCTGCTGGTGGCAGGGTTGCCTGCTACCAGCTCAACAGGGATCCAGCCAAAACACACCAAGCTAGTCTGCGTGTCTCCAAACAACTTCCCGCAAAGCCTCCCTGGGTTACTTCCTACCTGCTTCTCTTCAGCTTGTGGTCTCACATTTCCCCCTGATCTCTTCTCCCTCTGGTATAGGGAGCCTGACATCCGCATCATGGAGCATCAGCTGTCCTTCAGCAGGAGTCTGCAGCACAGCTCCTTCCTCTCCAGCAGTCAGCCCCAAATGAACTGGGCTTCTCCCTTTTATACTGGCCTCCAGCTGGATCACATCCAGCAGGGTCGAGGGCACGTGGCCTCCTTGGCCCAAAGAGAGGTATTAACCACTCCAATAACAGTGTGGGGCATGCATGCCCCATCACACCTACAATATCCTCTCTCTGCTACTGCTGAGAGAAAAGCCACAGAATTCTGACACAACTTAAAGTGCACCCTGGGACTTTAACAGGGTGCACTGCAACTCTGGGCTCAGAAGACCCAACCTCACTGCACTTACAAAGCATGCTCCAGAGGGAGGTGGAGCTCAAAAGGAAGCCAGACAGCTCAAAAGCAGGCTGACAAGACAGGGAGAAGGACCATCCTGGGAGCTCCTGAGAAGGGATGCAGTAGCAGCTTCTCTGGGAAAAGACGAACCTACTGCAGGGCCCAGACAAACTAAACATAAGAACAGCCATACTGGGTGAGACTAAGGCCAGGTCTACACTGCGACTTTAAATCGGTTTAATGGCTGATATACCAATTTAACGCTGTACCCGTTCACACGACGTCGTCATTAATATCGAGTTAAACGGCTCCTTAAATCGATTTCGGAACTCCTCCCAGACGAGAGGAGTAGCGCTAAATTCGAAAGTGATAACTCGGATTAGGGTTCGTGTGGACGGAAATCGACATTATTGGCCTCCTAGAGGTATCCCACAGTGCACCACTGACCGCTCTGGTCCGCAATCCGAACTCGGATGCGGAGTGCCGGTAAACAGGAAAAGCCCCGAGACCTTTAGAATGACATTTCCTGCTTTCACGTGTCCAGCTCTGATCAGCACGGGTGGCGATGCAGTTCAAATGCAAAAGTAGCTCCTGCATTGAACCTTACGGGAGATACTAGATCTGATCGCTGTATGGTGAGACAAATCTGTTTTATCAGAGCTCCGTTAAAGAACAGGAAATGCCAAAGCGTTTGAAAAATAAACTCCAGGATACACAGCGGTGCGTGACAACCGTAACGGGAAGCCAGAGACTCAAACGGATGCTCATGGAGGGAGGGAGGGGGTAATGAGGACTACAGCTATCAGTCTCCACAGCAGTCTCTGAAAACTATTTGCATTCTTGGCTGAGCGCCCAATGTCTGTAGCTTAATACACGGTGTCTTGCGTGGTTCACGGAACAGCTCGTCAGTCTCTTCCCCCCCCCCAGCACGTGAAAGAGAAGTAAAATAAATAATTCCTTGAGTACTGTAAATGTCACCCTCTGTGTACTGAATGCTGCTGGCAGAGAGTACGCGAGGTGTTGACAACGGTCAGGATACCGTTTGTGATCTCAGGGTCCATGATTGCTGTGCTATGGCGTTTGCTCAATGCACTCCGGGAAAAAGGCGCCAAAGGGTTGTCTGCTGCCTTCACAAAGGGAGGGGTGAGGCTGTACCCAGCACCACCCGGGGCAATGTTTTCTGCCCCATCAGGCACTGTGCTCTCAACCCGGAAGTGGGAACTATGGGATAGCTGAGGAACAGCTACCCACAGTGCACCGCTCCTGAAATCGATGGTAGCTTTGGACCATGGACGCAAACAATCGATTTCGTGATCCCACTGTGGACGCGCTAAACCGATTTTATTAGATCTGTTTTGTAATATCGGTTTAAGCTAATTCGAAATAATCGTGCAGTGTAGACGTACCCTAAAGGTCCATCTTGCTCGTATCCTGTCTTCTGACAGTGGCCAATGCCAAGTGCCCCAGAGGGAATGAACAGAACAGATAATCATCAAGTAACCTGTCCCCTGTCGCCCACTCCCAGCTTCTGGAAAACAGAGGCTAGGGATACCAGCTCTGCCCATCCTGGCTAATAGCTAATCCTCCATTAACTTATCTAGCTCTTTTTTTGAGCCCTGTTATAGTCTTGGCCTTTACAATATCCTCTGGCAAAGAGTTCCACAGATTGACTGTGCGTTGTGTGAAGAAATACTTTCTTCGGTTTGTTTTAAACCTCTTGCCTGTTAATTTCATTTGGTGACTCCTAGTTCTTATATGATGAGAAGGAGTAAATAACACATCCTTATTTACTTGCTCCACACCAATCATCATTTTATAGACCTCTATCATATCTCCCCTTAATTGTTTTTCTTTTCCAAGCTGAAAAGTCCTGGTTTTATTCATCTCTCTTCATATGGAAGCCGTTCCATACCCCTAATCATTTTTGTTGTCCTTTTCTGTACCCTCTCAATTCCAATATATCTTTTTTGAGCTGAGGCAACCAGATCTGCACACAGTATTCAAGATGTAAGTGTACCATGGCTTTATATAGATGCAATATGAGATTTTCTGTCTTATTCTCTAGTCCTTATTCTCTATAGCCTCAGAACACACTCTCATCATATTCTCTAAGGGCCAGAACCTGCCCCTCCCCCCATTAGATAAAACTATTAGTTATGTATGTTATACGGAGCAGCAGCTTCCTGTGTGAAAATGCTGTGCCACTGTCTTAGTCTCACCCTCACTTGGTCAGCAGGAACTGCCTCAAGGATTTCTTGGCCAGTCAGCACAGGCTGCCTCAGGGGCTTCCTTCTCAGCACCTTCCCCTCAATCAGATACTCACTGCAGACTCCATCAAATCTGAGACACTCCTCAATGCAAACTGCCTGAACCTCAGAACCCTGCTCACCATATCCTCACCCATCTCAATCTCAGATCTCTCCCTCACCATACCACTATTGCACCCACTCTTGGCTCAATTCACACAAAGCTAGCAAGGCTAGCATAGCCAAAGCAAATATATTTTCAATTTCAAATTCGTATTATTGGGAAATATTTGTCATTTGTTGTCCAACTCTCCTTGATATGGCAGCAGTGGGCAGTAGTTTTACATTTCTTCACACATAATGTCCACAGAGCTTTCAGCACAATCTTAAATGAAGTTTCAACATCTGTTTGGTTTTCCTGTTGGTTGATTGATTACTAGCCAGACTGCTCCTGAATTCTTCGATCCATTAAATGTTCACACATCTCAGTAGCACGGGGCTAGTTTAGTGTTTGTCGCTCACCTCCATACTAAAACCTCAGCAGCTCTTAGCTCCTTTTCACGCCATTAACATGAGTAATTGGAGGTTCCCAATCTCTGATCATTGTGACTTCTGTTGGAAGGGCCTGGCAGGAGTTGTATGGAAGCTCCAAGTCAAATCTAACTCTTATGAAAACCAATGTAGCTGACCTCTGCTATAGCGAAAATTTTAACATGCACTTTTAGCCAGAATTTAAATAACAGTTAGTGTTCACAGTGCTGAATGTGATTGATCCAAGTACACACCGACTGCTAAATTATGATTAACATCATGGCAGATAGATTCATAGTTTCCAGGCCAGAAGGGACCATTGTAATCTAGTCGACCTCTTGTATAACAGAGGCCATAGAACTTTGCCAAAATAATTCCTAGAGCAGATCTTTAGAAAAACATCCAATTTTGATTTAAAATTGTCACTGATGAAGAATCCACCAAAACCCTTTGTAAATAGTTCCAATGGTTAATTGCCCTAAATGTAAAAAATGTGAACCTTATTTCCAGTCTGAATGTGTCTAGCTTCAGCTTCTAGCCATTGAATCATGTTATGACTTTCTCTGCTAGACTGAAGAGTCCATTATTCAATATTTGTTCCCCATGTAGATACTTAAGGACTGTAATCAGATCACCCCTTAACCTTCTCTTTGTTAGCCTCAAAGATTTTTCTAGGCACTGAAAGTTAGGCATTGCAATGGTCGGAGTTGCAATGCTTAATGTCCTTCGTGTGTCTAGCCCTAAATATGAAGTGCCACCATCTGAGCTCCTATAGTTAAAGTTCTTAAAGCTTTTACTTCGTAAATGCCTATACTTGAGGTGTTTAGGGCCAGCCACACGAAGGGCATTAGTAGGGTGACCATATGTCCTGTTTTGGCCAGGACAGTCCCGCTGCTGGAGTTCAGTGCCTAAATCCTGGCTGCAGGGAGGCATCTATCTCTGCTTATGATCTACAGCTGGAAAATAGTCTCCTGGAGTCAGGTCCCTAAATAAAAAGAATGGAACTTTTTAACTGGGAGTTATAAAAATACAAAGCCAGATGTTAGAAGCACTTCATACTATTTTCACACCTTAGAATGAGCAGAAGAATTTTCCATCTGCAGTAGTTTTGTCATTAATAACGATGAGTGATGACCCTGTATATGCAAACAATCAGTTTTGGATATTAGGTGTGAAGGATACGTAGAATAAATGACAGGCAGTTGTGAAGTATGGGGCTGTAATTCTATCATGGAATTTTGAGTAAAAGGGGCTCATGTAGCCACCAGAACCCCAAAATGGAATTATAACCTCATAGTTTGACATTGTTCTTTAACAAGTACATGGATCAAACAATTAAACCCAGCTGAGAAAAAATGGCAAGATCACTGAGTAAAATTAGTGTGGGAAAATGTAAATCAAAGTCAATTTTTTTTGGTGTGTTTCTGTTCTTTTGAGACCCAATGCTGTCAGGGACTGGTCCTTCATGTCTCAAGAAATGTAGCATGTTCCCTGTACCACTCATGCCTCAGGTCAGATTGGGACAAAGCTGTTATGAAGTAACAAAGTAATGCATATGCTGAAACTAAAGAAGAAAAGGCATTTATTTCTTTCCAGTTGCATGTCCATCACTGTCAATTCCTATATTTGCTATAAAACAATTAATGCTATTTAACATGTAGACTTCATGCTTCAACAAACCAGGATTTGCCATGGAATGAATACCTACTGTACTAGGTTCCTATAATTGGGTTCACATTTGATACACAATTGGGTACAAATTCTTGAATGGTTTGCTCTTCTCAATTCAAAACAGACACGAATACAGAGATTCATTCTATAATCCATGAAGAAATGAAATTCATTGACCTTCACATTACAAAAATAAATCTAGTTAAAAAACTTTTGTAAAACTCTGTCTAAGCCTGTAAGACAAAACATCAATCAGCTAAAAAGTTACTGAAATCAAAATAGTCAGTGTGCAGTATCTGCAATGAATTTTTTATTTAATTTCAGTACACAGTGACGGAATATGGAAGAATGAAAGGCTCTGAAAAATTGCCTTCTTTATCAGCTTCTTCAGTGATGTAAAAATCAAATTAAAGAAATACAATATAACTATATGGTACAGTGCAAACTTTGGGAAAGGGAATTGCTCAGTGATTTGAGCACTAGCCTGCTAAATCTAAAGTTGTAAGTTCAATCCTTGAGGGAGCTGTTTATAGAACTGGGGTAAAAATCTGTCTGGGGACTGGTCCTGCTTTGAGCAGGGGGTTGGATTAGATGACCTGCTGAGGTCCCTTCAAACCCTGATATTCTATGATTCAAACATTAGGACTTTGAAAGGAAAATACACAAGGGGAGGGAAAACCTAGTGAAGGTTAAACCTATTTCAAAAGTATCACCATCTTGAAACAATTACCGCAGAAAAATGTAAACATAGAACTTGCAAGAAAAAGCAGCCTACCAACAGACACTATAATAGTTTCATAATAGGTATTCAACAGCTATGCCCAGCTGCCAGATGAAAAAGATACATACAAACACACTGCTCTACACACAGACAACAGTCAAGGTTGGTTTGGCACATGCATTTTACTGGGTCTAATTCTCCCCTGAGTTACACAAGTGCAAACATTTAAATCAATGAAGTTACACCTATGTAGGAGAGGAGAATTTGGCTTGAGTTTTTAAAATGCAGCATCAAATATACATAATGCCTTACATGTAAGTGCACTCAGGAAGTTGGTTCTGCTCCCACTTAATTCAATAACAAAATGTCCATGGCTGTATTGTGACAGACATGGGCTCTGATCCCACAGATGATTTACATGTATACCCTAGGAGAAGTCCCATTGACTTAATAGTGTGTCAGGTTAAGCACATATGTAAATCTTTCCAGAACTGGGGTCGTGGTCTGCATTACAGACTAATTAAATATTGCCAGGACAGCAAAGCTAAAATTATAGCAGTTTAATTCAAAATTAACATATTTCTGTAGTAAATTGCATTTTGCAAACAGATAAAATTAAATTGTTCTTGTCTTTTCAAAATATTGAGTTTGTCTGAGTGAAAAATGCAACACAAATATATTTCTCTCTCTCCACCTTCTAAAATTGTAGTTCAATAGCCATATGAAGAAAACAATAGGAATCACGTTCTCATGCTGACACTCCTCTCAGCGACTGATGGCATGTTCTCATATCGAAAGAGGGAGAAGCAATCCTAAATAATTAGCAAGTTAGGAATGTGTACCAAGGACTGCAAACAATACACAAATAAAGCTATTGAGAGGTGCCAGGATCCAATCCTACTCCCATTGAGTTTTGATATTTATTTCAATGTGAGCAGGATCTCTTTGTTGTTCATTTCCCCTTCCCCCCGCCCAGGTCTGCTCCTTGAGGCCTGGCCGTGAGTATTGCTGAATGCTGACTGACTCCTGTTCTATTTGAAAGAGTTACAAGCCCTCATGTTTCAGGACATAAGACAACGTCTACATAACAGGTGTAAAATGAAATGTATTTGTGGGGAGGTTACTTCATAACTGCCTGCTGCCAGATCTCTCACAACTTCTTCAAAGCAGCTGGCACTGGCCACTGCTGGAGAGAGAGGATATTTAACAAGATGGACCAATGGGCAATTCTTCTGATCTTCTGATGTTTGACTTTCAGTACCAGATAACTAAGTCCTTCTCCCTAAGCATAGATATATAAAGGTCTTTGCTTATAGTCATCATCACTTTTACTCTGGTGAGCACTACATTTGACTTTTCTTGGGAGGAGTAATCTGCAAGGATTACTGAGATCTGTTTTGAAGAGCACTATTACCTGGTCCTACTCCTAATACAGACACTGGTCATAGGTTATATAGCCTGAGATTGTCTATGATAACACGTATTGAAACCATACAGATGTTTTTCTTTTCCATATTTGCTATCTTTTGAAGCAGCAATTGTGTGTACCAAGTATCTCTTTCTGGTCCAGTGGAGCAGTGCAGAATGTTGTTCTGCACGCTTTGTATTGCCTCAAATACTTAAAAGAAACCATTACTTCCAGTAAAATCAATGGCAATTGGAAGCATAAAGTCACACAATATCATAACGCAGCCATTTAGTTTTATAATATCATGGATCTTTATGCAAACTTTTAATTAGCATCTAAAAATAAATACACAGAACAATTGTTTCTGCTCAATATAAATTCAGATCTTGAGTGTCTTGCAAGCTTTGCACCAAGTCAGACAAATACTGGATTCACGAGGTCTGATCTGGGGTTTGTGCCCAGCCATCCAATGAATATCAATGGGAAAACTGCAGTTGAAAGTGCCTTATTTTCATCTATCAAGCCTATTTATCCCCAATGAGATGGCACCTTGCCCTGGGCAGGGGGCCTGAGAGCAGTCCCTGGCCCGAGTTCCTGCCCTCAGGGCCCCCCGCCCAGGGCAGATGGAAAGGATGCGTTACGGCTCGCCACAGATGCCTGTTCAGCTCTTACCATGGCCGGGCTGTGGCTCTGAGGCCCTGCCCCCTGGCCAGAGCTGGGTTAAGGTAAGAGGCAGGCAGGCAGCTGTGAGAAGCTTGGGTCCTTATATCTACCCTGAATGGGCGGGGCGGGGGGGGAGGGCTCAGGGGGCAAGGACATGCACAGGGGGCTGCTTTTGGCTCCTCCCACCCTGGGCAGGAGGGGGGTAGGCTTCCTGGCCCTGCTCTGGCTTGGCCGGGGGCAGGGCCTCATAGGGAAGAGGAGAGGAGAGATGGAGCCACAGAGGGGTTGGGGGTCCCTAACCCCTCACTTCTGGGAAGGCTCTGCCACCCCTGCCTCCATCCACTAACTCCCTAGCACCATCCCAAAATACACATGCCACCTCTAGACACCAGTTGCTCCATTCTCCCCTCACAAGCCCCCAGCTGGCACAGCCAACCAGCTTTGCACAAGGGAGCGAAAGGGGAAAGAAAGCATAAACTGTGTCTTGGACTTTGCATTTGATAAGGCGGGGGGGCAATCAAACTGGTTTGCAGGGGCGTCTATATTTTCTTAAGCTGTCTCTGGCCAATTTAGAAGAATTGGATCTAATATCAGAGAGGTGAGTTCAGTACAGAAGTCTAGCAAGACAGACAGAATCAGCCCTAGAGGGGACAGAAGGCACAGCAAGAACAATTAAAAGTGTGTGACAGGGACACAGAAGGCTATTGTTAGAGTTTATTCACTTAGGTTAGCTCATCCCTCAAAAACCCAGCTTTATCTGTCACTAGTTTAAAAAAACAAAGCAAGATGCTGATAAATTGGGTAATAATTACAAGGCCAGCTATGAAAATCTGTATGAGCAATTCATCAGTGTTAGCACTGGTCCTTAAAATACTGCTGAAGGATTGTAGTTAACAGGTTTGCAGCAACTCATCTCTATTAATTGTTTTTGTTTGGCTAAAGGAAGTGTTGAACACTTGAAATTAAAGGAGGCTGTTGGGCTTAAGTGGTTAGACAGAGGGAGCTGGAATTAGAGTGCAGCTGATTGATGTATTGAATGCTAATGGCTGTGCAATACAAAATCAGCTCTAATGTACTAATAACATAGCTCAGTGACATAACATATGCTAAACACCTCCATGCTCTCTGTTTGTTTGCACTAAATCAAAAGCAGAGGCAGTTCTGAGTAGATTTATTAGAGCTAACGGATTTTGATTTTTTTTTATCCTTCAGAATGGAGTCAGCTCTAAGGTTTATTACTCAGTACCTGCCAAGGCTAAATCCCTATGAGCATGGTGGTGCCAAAGAGACAAGCAAACAGAATTCAGGGGGTACGTGCCCTCTAGTATACCCTTCATTCGGTGTAGCCAGCTGCATACCTGTCTCACTTTGCTGGCTGGTGCAAAGGGTTGGGGGCACTCAGGGCCATCCTTACCCATACGCAAAGTACGCAGCTGTGTAGGGCACCAGGAAACTTGGGGCACCTGTGCAGCTGTGTACTGCTCCAGCCCACCCCTGCTCCACCCCAGCCCCACCTCTTCCCGCCCCCGAGGACTGCAGCAGGTCTGCGTCTGCACTCATCGGTGACAGGAAGTGCAGGGACCCGGCCTCAGCCGTGCCACTGGTGAGTGCTGGGGGGGTGGTTCCCCCCTGTCCCGCAAGCCAGTCCCCACCCCCCACAGAGGCCTGGGGCCAGTCCCCCCATGGGGGGGGGGAGGGCTGCGTAGAGCCCCAGAATAGCTAGGGATGGCCTGGGGGTACCTGAGGACTTTTCCTTGGTCTTACTTATCTGTTTTTTAAGTCCTGGCTTCCTGGTTTCAGTGATCTGTAGTAGCTTTTCACACGGTACTACTGGCATCCTAGCTGAACCTTGGTAAAACATGTTTCAAA
This sequence comes from Chelonoidis abingdonii, assembly GCF_003597395.2. Classification (NCBI taxonomy): domain Eukaryota; kingdom Metazoa; phylum Chordata; order Testudines; family Testudinidae; genus Chelonoidis; species Chelonoidis abingdonii. The sequence continues at coordinate 185,588,483 of NC_133771.1, read as the reverse complement.
AACTTTGCTTTGATTTTTTGCAAATGTAAGTAATAGCCATCTGCTATAGGTCATCAGGAGGGATTGATCCTTAGATCTCTCCATCTAAAAGCTGAGATTTTTGACTGCTTGAACTAAAGAGATCCAGCCTAAATCAACAAAGTACTTAAACATGTACTTAACTGCAAGCATATGAGTAGATCCATTGACTGAAATGGGACTGCTTACATGCTCACAGTTAAGAATATGCTCTAAGGGCTCTGCTGCATATTCTTTCTTTTTCTTTCTGAGACCCCCCTCCAACATGCTATAAAAACTCCACGGCCCACCTGTGCCACAATAACTGGTTTTCTGTATATAAAAGCCAGGGCTGGGTTAATAGGTAGCAAGCAGGGTAATTGCCTGGGCCTCTATGCCACAGGGGCCCCCATGAAGCTACATTGCTCAGACTTTACCTTCAGCCCCCGGTAACGGGGCTCAGGGACCTGGGCTTCAGTCTCATGTGATGGGGCTTCAGCTTTCTGCCCTGGGCCCCAGTGAGTCTAATGCTGGCTCTGCTTGGAGGCCCCCTGAAACCTTCTTGAGACCTCTCCTAGAGGGCCCCAGACCCCTGGTTGAGAACCACTGGTAACAAACATTAGTGCTTTAATCAAATTGGGGCCAATGCCCCCTAGATGGCAGCTGTAATTCACTCATTAACTTCTTCTGTGAACCATCTATTAGTGGGAGACAAAGACCTTGTGATGTTGGCAGACCAGGTCATGCCACAGTGTATTCAGACCAATTCACCTGTGTATTAGTATAGATCAAAGTGATTGTTGAAGGTAGGAGAGTGTATTTGGTGTTTAGACATCATAAAACTAAGGGGATGTTATTTGCATTGCTTTCTCTTATCTATATCCTGTTATGATGTAGCAGAAAACATTTACATTGTGTATACCCCTGTAACTAAATAACCCATCACAGAAGCCTTGTGGAATCTAATGAAGGATGTTATCACAAAAAGTGCTAATTTCAAAGCAAATGCCCATTGTGCGTGATGACCAGAGATCAGAGATTCAAGGTGCATTCCTCATTGACTGTCAAAGGGAAAGCCCACATGGGTAGACATGCTGTCAGCTTTTCTGTCAGAAGGAAAGATCCTCCTTCTCTGGACTGTTTGGACTCTTACAGGGAAGCGTGCCAGATGCAAAGTAGAGATCCCCAGAGACAATCTGGGTACCCTGAAAAGACTTCTGGGACATTACAGAACATACCAGTTTGGGGTATCTGCCTTGTTTCCCGACACTCTGCCCTGAGGTAGGCACTCACTGTTACACACCAATGCAGGCAGCATGACAGATCTAGACTGTGATCATGTGATTTACCAGTGATTACAGGAAGCCGCAGTGAATCAGCTAACAGCATGGTCACACCCTGACCACCAACTGAAAAGGAAGTCCTGATACCCACCATGAAGTCAGGAACCTATACTATAAGCAAAATAGGACCCAAAGACTGTTAACTGCAGAGAGAGGAGAAAATTGTGGGTATGGAAAAAAATTTCAATGCTCTCTATGCAATTTTTCATTCTGTAATATTTTGCACTTCCATTTACAAACAATACTACATTATTCCATTTTGAAGATACTGCCACTGCAACATAACCGAATGTTCCGGTACTCAAGTGTCCACAAACCAATAAAATCAGTAGCAAAAACAGGAACTCCCTTGTTCCCCAGCACATTCTCTTAATTGAGATGTGTATTTTGAAGTCTAATTATCCCAAGCAATTGTTTTCTTTCATCAGGAAATTAAATGCAAAATTCTGCATTAATGTTAAAGTAGCAGAAGGTAAAATTGCAAAAAGCCAGACACTGCAAAAAATAAGGCTCAAACCAGAATCCCATCTCATGTTGCACATATGTAGCAATTTTTAGTCCTTTGTTTCTGGCTAGAGGTGTAATATAGTAATAGAGTGGGTTTAATTATACACTGTAAATAAATTATCCAATGAATTTATCCCTTGTTTTTCTGTTAACAACTCCTTTGTCAATATAGCCTAATTTCTCTTTAAGTATTTTACCCTTAATAGTCAGAGAATAGTTTATGTAAACAAATTTCAGCCTATGAGTTTTTGGCAAATTATTCACTTTGACTATTTGCAGTTAATTATTTATGGGGAGTAGTTGGTCACCTAAACCACATGCTACTTTGTCTGCCTTTTTATTAAATAACAAAAAACTTTGAAAACAAAAGGATAGAAACTAGCAAAGTCATTATTTCTGGGGTGAACTTTCAGACAAATTATAATGCTAAAATATTGGAAACTTTTGTTATTCACAAACATTTTCATTGGTAGCCACTTGAATATTCACAATCAGCAAATAGGACCTTGCAAATATCAGTGGAGCAAACTCATTTTTATTCATATAAATGTTTGCAAATGAACAGGAGTCCATAAAGAAGGGCATTTGAGAGGGGGAGAAGGAGATCCTCCTGCTGAATGAACAAGCCCACACGCTCAGGATTTAACTGATCGCCATATTTGGGGTCGGGAAGGAATTTTCCTCCAGGGCAGATTGACAGAGGCCCTGGAGGTTTTTTGCCTTCTTCTGCAGCATGGGGCACGGGTCACTTGCTGGAGGATTCTCTGCAGCTTGAGGTCTTCAAACCACAATTTGAGGACTTCAGTAA